>NC_090648.1:48707718-48997718 GCF_040937935.1 Hyperolius riggenbachi
ACACCACCGGCTCTGGATGCTTGCTTGGCTTACCAAGGGGGAAAAGGGGTAATTTGCATATTTAGTAGCAGTGCATTGTGGGTAGCCACCAATGTTCACTTATAGCTGAATTATTGCAGATTACATTCTGTTTTAAAAAGGCAAATTACACCAATACAGTGTGCAGCATTGCAGGAAGTGACGACAGTGGAACACACGATGGAACACGGAAGAGGTGAGTCATCCCCGCCCGCTGCCTCTTACTAATAGTGGCAGCTGCTACTGTGCTTAAGCAGGAGGCGGAGCGCACATGGGGGACCCAGGTAAGGGGGGGGGGTCCTGCTGAGCTTAAGCTGGAGGTAGAGCACACATGGGGGACCCAGTTGAGGGGGGGTCCAATCCCCCTCCCCGCCACTGTGCCCAATACCCCCTTCCTGCTCTCTACCCTCTTATGCGGCGTATGCTACGCCGCGGGTCGACTAGTTGATAAATAACGTTACTGTGTGCAGTTTTTCTTCTTTTTTCCCTGTGCGCCATTATTATGCAGTACTAACGATAAATAGCGATAAGCGTATCTTTTAAATGCGGCACCATTTTTATGCATAGGCGCTGTGTGCCATTATTCACTGATCCGCCACAGCCCACTGACACCCAGAGCGGTGCATAATGTGATTCCTGCCCTTTTGGGATTAAACCCGACTCTGGGTCATCTCCGTAATTCTTGGTGGGACTTTTGCCATGGATCCCCCTCCGGCATGCCTCTGTCCAGGTGTTAGACCCCCTGAAACAACTTTTCCATCACTTTTGAGGCCAGAAATGACTCTGCAAATATTTGCAGAAGTTCTCATTTGTGAACCCAAAATTTGATGTCCGTGACATCTCTATTCCCCCGTCCTCTCCTGCAGACCTGATCCAGCACTGGCAGCCCCTGAATGGTGGCAATACTTCAAGGATACTTAAACTTACATGTGACATGATGAGATAGACATGTGTATGTACAGTGCCTAGCACACAAATAACTATGCTGTGTTCCTTTTTTTATTCTCTGTCTGAAAGAGTTAAATAATGGCACTCGGCCTGCCCTGAGCCCCTGCGGGTTTCGTAGCGCTCGCTATGTTATGCTGATAAGGCGTGGTAACTTTGATAAGGTGTGATATCTTTGATAAGGTGTGATATCTTTGATAAGGTGTGATAACTTTGATAAGGTGTGATATCTTTGATACGGTGTGATATCTTTGATATGGTGTGATACAGTGGGTTGCAAAAGTAATCGGCCCCCTTGAAGTTTTCCACATTTTGTCACATTACTGCCACAAACATTCATCAATTTTATTGGAATTCCACCTGAAAGACCAATACAAAGTGGTGTACATGTGAGAAGTGGATCGAAAATCATACAGCATTCCAAACATTTTTTACAAATAAATAACTGCAAAGTGGGGTGTGCATAATTATTCGGCCCCCTGAGTCAATACTTTGTAGAACCACCTTTTGCTGCAATTACAGCTGCCAGTCTTTTAGGGTATGTCTCTACCAGCTTTGCACAGCTAGAGACTGATATCCTTGCCCTTCTTTGCAAAACAGCTCCAGCTCCAATTTTGTAATTGCCACACAAATCGTAATTCAAAATTCCTTAAGCAAAATTTCAGTTTCGTAATTTTGCGTTTCAGCGCAAATTTAATGCGAAATTTCATAATTTGTGTTTTCTATAAAAACAAAGTTATTTTAATTACGAAAATGGACGTAATTTCGTTTCCAATAGTAATGATGCACATTTAGGTAATGATTAAACTCAGGAAAGTCACTCATTGATTGCAATTACTGATTCCAATTACTGGTAATGCAAAGGTCCCTGCACATGCTGTTTAAATCAGGAATGTCAAACCCTTCGAGGGCCGAGGTCCTCACACATTTTTGACACAGCTCAAGGAAATTGATAAGTCTGAATCAGCAGCCACTTCTAAGACAGGTGCTCTTTGTCAAGGTGCACTTAGTGGTCATGCATGCTGAGACACTTGGTTTTGGGCCTTGCAATATCTGATAATGCAAAGGTCCTGCAAGTGCTGTCGCTTTAAATGTATCAGGAGGCTCTGAACTGGAACACAGTTTTGAGAATGGACAAATTTCCATGTTAAACATGAAATTCTGATTTGTTTGTGTTACGTAAATGATCGTAATTACAAAAACAATCATAATTACCAAATTCCCCTTAAACGCGAAATTTCAGTTATGGCCATAATCGTAATTTTGCAAACTATGTGAAACTTTGCGTAATCGTAATTATGTCATTGCGCTCATCACTACACATAGGATAACATTAGCAAGAGCTTTTAAAATCACAAAGTGCTTATAAAAGCTCTTGTAGTGTGAATGAGTCCTACGTTTACTTGCACCCCACTATTCTTTTTTGTAAAACGTTTGACACACTTCAGGTATGCTATAAATATAAAGAGACTCTGAAGTCTCACTAAAATGGCGTTTTTACTTCATTAACTTCATTAGCCCTAATTAAAGATGGCCCGAACCTCGATTTTCGGTTCGCAAACTGGGTTTGTGAACCTCCTGCGAAAGTTTGGTTCGCGCGAAATTTCGCGAACCGCAATAGACTTCAATGGGAAGGCGAACTTGGAAAACTAGAAACATTTATGCTGGCCACAAAAGTGATGGAAAAGATGTTTCAAGGGGTCTAACACCTGGAGGGGGGCATGGCGGAGTGGGATACATGCCAAAAGTCCCGGGGAAAAATCTGGATTTGACGCAAAGCAGCGTTTTAAGGGCTGAAATTAAATTGAATGCTAAATTGCAGGCCTAAAGTGCTTTAAAACATCTTGCATGTGTATACATCAATCAGGGAGTACTGCTTCACACTGACACACCAAACTCACTGTGTAACGCACCATAAACAGCTGTTTGTGTAGTGACGGCCGTGCTGGACTGGTGTGCACCATGGCGAGAGTGCAGGCTGTGGTGGTTTTCAAGCCCATATGGTCGCTGGGCTGAGGTAGCTCAATGACAGAACAACAGTGATTGTCCAGCTGATCGAATTTGGTCTGTCCACAATGAAGCAACAACCTTATTATCTTGGGTGTGCCCCCCCCCCCCCCGAGAAACTGCGATACTCAAGACCCTTCACCGCAAGGTAATGATCACAAAGAGTAATTGGCACATGTACATGCCTTTTGTTTTGTTATTGCAGCCGCAGTGCAGCCAGAAAAATTAGGCAGGCATGTACAGGCACCAGAAAAATTATAGCGGCCACTGCGGCCTTAAAAATTCAGGAATCCGCCTGGAGTCCTGGACCCTCTTGGTGGTGGCGGAGAAGGCAGTCAATCGGCCTGCAGGCAGAGATGCTGTGTGGGGGTTGACTTAGTCTTGGGGCAGGCAGTCACACGGCGTGCAAGCAGAGATGCTGTGTGTGGGGACTGACTTAGTCTTCGGACAGGCCTGACCGTGCTTTGCAGACCATGTTGTCAGATGGTCCCTTGACCCAACGTTGTGTGCCAGAGATGACACTACTTGTCTTTCAACATCACGGTACAGTTTGGGTATCGCCTTTTTTGAGAAATAATTGTATATCTTCCACTGCTGTGTATGGATTTGCTTTTGTGTGCTGCTTTCCCTCAGGTGGTCATCCCATTGCAGTTTGTGCTTTGCAATCATGTGCCTTCGTAAGGTAGTTGTCCCTACGCGGATCTTGGTCTCTCCACGGCTCAATTTTCGGTAGCAGTGAGTACAGATGGCATTGCTCTCATCTCAAGCAGACACACAAAAACATTTCCACACCACTGAGCACTGGGGTGATGGCACTTTGGTGGCGGCGGCCGACTGAGCAGGGCCGAGCCGAGGCAGAGGCTGGAGAGTCTCCAGCCTCAGGATGCATTGTAGGAGAGGGTGCACAATTCATTCAGCTCTCATTCCCAAATGTGTTTGAAGCAAGAAGAAATAAGAAAAGGGGATACATGACAGTGACTGCTGTTGGGGAGGTTGGGGGCCCTGGGGCACCTCTTAATCTAATAGCAATTAGTATGTAATGGCTGGGGTGGGAGGGATGGAGGGGCGCACTTTGCTGTCTCAGCCTTGGGTGCTGGAGGACCTTGTCCCAGCTCTGCGACTAAGTGTTAAGTTGGGTGCCAGAATCAGAGCAGGAGGAGGAAGATATGTCATGCTTCCGTGCGGAAGTTGAGAAAGATGAGGTGTTCTGTGTTAAATGTCAACTACGTCCTGACAATATTGGGGGTTGATGGCACGTGCCTTCTTCTGAACACTGTGCTCTGGTCGCGGGCCACGCGAAATCACGACAGCGCGACCTCGAACAGACCTGCCAGGTGGCCTGCTTCTGTCTTTTGTTTTGACCATATTGGAGGGGATGAAGTGAAAGGTATGCACTGACTTTACTAATACAATGTGCAGTCAGTCACTCAGGTGCAGTTAACAGGTATGCACGGAGTGGTATATCACACTGCGTGTGCTCTTAGGTAGGTGGGTGCACTGAAGTAAACAACAGGTAGTAGGTATATGCAGGGATGGGTATTACATGTACACCTGTCACACACAGACAGGCACAGAGACACTGACTGACAGGGCTGTATATAATGCAAGTGAGCCACACAAAAAAAAAATAGATCACAAGAACAAGATTAGCTCTCAAAAGAGCTGGTGAGGGGTGCTTTTTTAGCAATAACAATCAGCCAAGAGCATACAAGAGCCTAACTAAGCTTTCCCTATGAGAGTCTGCAGCAGCTATCCCTTCACTAATTACTGCAGGCACAGGAGTGAGTCCACTGCCTGACCCTGCCTGCCTTTTATAAGTGAAAGAAGACTGAGAGGGGAGAGGCGATGATCAGCTCTGACTGACGGGAGTAGAAGCAGAGCTGCAGCTGAAAGCTCTGCCTCTACAGGAAGCGATCCCCTAATCTCCCCCCAGGGATTTCCAGGGGGTTTTATAACAATTTCAGCCGTGGGGATGCTGCGTTTTAGGGAAGGCATTAGGGCTAATGGAGTTAGTAAAGTGAAAACTGTATTTTAGCGAGACTTCAGTCTCTGGAAGTTCACGGGTAAGGCCTTCCATTACTTTTCTTACTGGTACAGAGACAAGCGTTCATTGGTTTGCTGAGTTTGGTTTATGTGGCTGTACATAATTTTACAAGCTAGGTTTTCACACTTTCACAAATCACTTGATGTCAGATTTCTAAGAATAGTTTAACTAGCAAGAAAATTACCGTATGCTCGCATTATCTGTAAATCTTTAAGATCAGATATAGCGTATTGTTTTGCTATTTTTAGAACATATCTGATCCTATTTATAGAAGCCAAAGAATGTTGTTTTCACAATCTTTGTAATCTTTCTGATCTTGTTTAGTATGAGAAAAGCCAAGTCATGTTTCATACATTATAGCTTCCGTGTGGTGGGAACTGTGTATGTGTCTATAAAACAGTGTCAATATAGTCAGGGCCGGTTCTAGCCAAAATAGGGCCCAGGGGCAAAATTAATCTGGAGGCCCCCCTGCCCATTTCACCAGCATATTTACCTCCAGGGCACCTGAGACAGCTGCTGCATCTCCTCCCCCCCAATATCCCCCTTAGACTTTTCTGTGTTCCCCAGGGCCTCTGCACTGTTTTTGACAGAATAGTAACTCACCTCTCCTGGCGCTCTGCTCCATCCATGCTCTTTATCCCCTCTGGCTGCCTCTTCCCCGCCACTCTGTGCTTGCTATTGAGTAATGACTGGTCATGGAGAAGAGGCAGCCAGCGGGGATGAAGACAAAGCATGAATGGAGCAGGGCGCTAGGATAGGTGAGTTGCTATTATGACAAATCAGTGCAGGGGGCACAAGTCAAGGGGGGACTTGGGGCCTTTTAATTTTCAGGGGCCCTGGGGTGATTGCCCACGTTGCCTCTATGGTAGGGCCGGCCCTAAATACAGTGTAGGATAAGGTCACCCTGATCACATGTGTACAATATGCACAAGGATTCATGCAAACTACAAGATATGATGGCATAGTAGATATCACTCTAGCTTTGAAGTGTTCGGACTTTATCTGGATGGAGTTTGCATGTTGTTTCTTTGTCTGCATGGGTTTTTCAATGGGAACTCCCACTGAACCAGATTTTGGGCATTAAAAGAAAAAAGGATGGTGATGTGTGCATCACCATCCTTTTTTCTTTTAATGCTCAAAAGCTGGTTCAGTGGGAGTTCCCATTAAAACCTCCTTAGCGGTAATCCTGAGTCAGGCTCGGCATGGAAATGAACAGCCCAGATTGTTAATCCCGTCCCTGAGAGAGTTATATGCAGGAACTGCTGCAGGTCTTTCTGTTGTATGTTTTTTTCCCCTTGTTTTTAGGGTCTAAAAGCTTGTGAAAAGATTGCACGGCTTTTAGACCCAAAATCTGGAAATGATCATAATGCCAGGGAGCTTAATATAAACCAAACTATACATCACAAATATGATACATTTACACAAAATATGCAGATTGAGACTTTAGGAAGAATGGGTAAAGGGGAGGAGAGTAGAGATCATAAAACCGATGCACAGTGTTCTCAGTGGTGTCCATGTAAAGTAAGATGCCACGGTAATTTGGACAACGGCTAATTCCAATTTTAACAATATTTTGCCATCGCTCAACCTAACCCTATTGTAACACTAACTTTTCCTCTACCAATGTTAAGCACTTACCTATCCCCCTTCCCGCAATAATCCATAGATATTTATTACCTAACCCTATTCTTACGTTAGCCATCACTCTACTGAAGACTGACACTAACCTACTCCCTCTCCCCACCACAATGTCCGCTGATATCAGTACCACCTTTTGCTGCTAAATACTCACTCTGCTGATCTCTGCAATGCCTATTATCGCTATTAATCAGGCACTGCTGGTGCCCACATCACACAGTGGGCACTGCTATAGCTGAAATGAATATTGCAATCAGTGCAGTGCCTATTTTACTGATTGGCCACCGGCGTTCATATTACATGCTTTGTACTCAGTGTGGGGTCCTAATTCCTCTTCGTGGAATCAATTTAGTTCTATACATTATTGACTGAGAGACAATGTGGATTTACTTAATATAATGTTAAGCACTGGTGTAACAATAGGGCCTGCAGCCGGGGCCCGCTTGGGGATGTTTTGGGGGGCTGGAGGGGTTGCAGCATGAGGGGAAAGCCATACTGGATTTGGTGGGGAGGGGGGACGGTCCCCCCCCTCACCTGGGGCTCTCCCCTCTGTGCTCCCCTCCAGCATTGAATAGTTTGCGTGTGCAGCGACGGGCGGCGGCAGATACATACCTTCCGTGCGCTCAAGCGTGGACGTTCCTCTCTCTAGCTTCTGACGCGACTGTCGCGTCAGACGCTAGAGGGAGAAACGTCCACTCTGGAGCGCACGGAAGGTATGTATCTGCCGCTGCCCGCCGCCTTCATACACAAACTATTCAACGCTGGATGGGAGCGCAGAGGGGAGAGCCCAAGGTGAGGGAGGGGGGGTAGATTGCAGTAGTTAAATATTTACCTATCTACCATCAGGGGATCCCGGCAAAGCAACAGAGGGAGGAGGAGGACAGGGGAAGCCACATTAGGATCCAGAGGCTTCCCCCTCCCGAGGTAACCATCCCCCATAGGTTGTTTTTTTTCTCTTATTACAGATCCTCTTTAAATAACTGTAAATGTTTTTATGACAGGAACTATGATATTCAAGGATGAACGAGAGTCATGTCACAGGTTTAGATATGACACAAATGTATTGTTTACTTCCTCACTGGTAGAAACCCGCTAAAATACTTCACAGACTGATCATTTCCGGATAAGGCTTGTAGTCTTGTAAAACTATTCACTTGAAACTGTGAGAACACATAAATGACAAGAGAAAAATTCATTGCTGACGTAAAAAATTACTTATAAGAGCAAAAGGCTGTAAACACTATATTTTGTTGACATTATGAACACTGTTAAAGAGTTCACCTCAAAATGCACGTCACAGTCAGCAGGGCCGGTTCAAGTAACAATTGGGCCCTAGGGCTAAATTGGCCTGGGGGCCCCCCAATAGATACCTCCACCCAAAAAGCGTCATTAGAGGCCCTTTGTTGCAGACACATTTCCCTCCTGGGCCCCTGAGCTGGCTGCTGACCCTCCCCCAATCACCTTCTAACTTAACAGACTCTGCAGAGTCCATGGGGAGCAACAGTTAAGATGGGAGTGGGACACCTCGGGGGCCCCTACAGGCTCTGGGGCCCTGGGGCAGTCAGTTAATTACTTGGTGCAGAAGTATATAGGCTAAAGCTATAGATACAAACTGAAGCACTTCGGAGTACATAGTCATGTCACTGACTGTCTTCAGAAGCATACATTCAAAAACTGTGTGGGTAAATTTTAGCACAGGGTGAAGCTGAAAGATGTCTCACCCTGCTCTATACTCCTGCCTATTTTATAATCTATTCCCCTACTGCCTGCATAATTGTGTATCTACCCGCACAATTCATGCGTTTGATATTGTCAGCAGCCAGATTACCCCATTATTCTTCCATAATTTAGGATCTGGCTCCAGCATACAGCCCATAACATGTTTTTATTGACCCTATTAGAGTTCATTTTGACTAACAACTTCTTTCTCTTTGAGGGATCCCACTACATCCAGGTGCAGGAGGCAGCGATGGGCACTACGTGTGCTCCGTCATACGCTAACCTGTACCTGGGGGTGTGGGAAAGGGAACTGTTCGCAGATGAGGGTCTCTCGATGTACCTGTGCCACATTGTGGCGTGGCACAGGTACATCGATGACATCCTCGTTTTCTGGACAGGTGATCTGGATCTCCTTGCTCGATTTGTTGGTATTATCAATAACAATACCCGTAATCTTAAATTTACTATGCAGGTGAGCCCCACATGCATTCCTTTTTTAGATCTCTCGATTTCGATCTCCGGCGATGGCCATATATCAACATGTTTATATATGAAGGAGACGGCGACAAACTCCCTGTTAAGGGCGGAAAGCTTCCATCCTACACATACCATTAAGGGTATTCCCACTGGTCAATATTTGCGTATTCGTCGGAACTGTTCCGATGATGAAACTTTTCATGAGGAGGCATTTCACCTGAGATCAAGATTTCGAGAGAGAGGGTACAGTGATAAGAACTTGATTAAAGCATATAAGAGGGCAGATGCAAGCTCGAGGACTTCGCTTCTGGCTGGGAAGCAACATCCTGCCAGGAACGAGAAACAGAGACCTAGATTCTGCACCAAATTTTCTGCTCAGCATAGGGAGATTTCTCTGATTCTACAGAAACACTGGCATATCCTGACGAATGATGCTAAATTAAATACCATTGTTCCAGATGCCCCTCTCCTATCCTTTCGAAGAGCACCTTCTCTTCGTGATCTTTTGGTCAACAGCCATTTTGTAGATCCCGGTCTAATATCAAGCATTGTAAAATCACGGGCACATATACCTGTGGTGGTTGCACCATGTGTCGATTTATTCAGGTTGGAAAAAATGTGTTGCTGCCGGACGGTAGGGATTGGTCACTCTCGCACTATGTTAATTGTGGCACTGTTCTTGTGGTCTATCTATTGGTTTGCCCCTGTGGGGCATTTTATGTGGGAAAGACTAAAAATGAACTTCGTTCCAGGATGTCACAGCACATTACGAGTATCAAGAGTTCGAGAGTGGCCAATCTCACCCCAGTGGCAAGGCATTTCAAGGAAGCCCACGATGGCAGATATTTATCCTTACTGTTTATTGGACTGGATAGGATCCATGGCTCACTCAGAGGAGGCAATATGGATCACCTCTTGTTACAAAAAGAAGCCAGATGGATATTTGAGCTTGATGCAACTAGATACCCTGGCTTAAATGAGAATATCAGTTACGTTCCGTTTTTGTCCCTTTAGTCTTGACTTATGTGTTTCTCTGGTGTGCTTCTGCATTCCTGTTTCACTGTCTGTGGGTTCAGGGGAGACCACCTGCTCCATTGGGGCATTCTCGCAGCCCTGCTACCTAATTTAGATCTATATTTGTTAATCCCACTTTAGTTGTGGCATACTTGCCCCATATGATTGGCACTACATGTGTTCTAAGAGTGCCTATTCTATCTGTGGGGCATATTATTATATTATTGTATGTTATGGTGATATGTTGGCTGCTACTCTTTATAGATTTATTTTTGATAAAATGTTGTTCTCTAGTATCTACATAGAATCATTAAATTGGGAAGTTACCTGGTTTGTGGATGGATTGTGCGCGCTCCCTGTGCGTCCCCGCCGCCTGATCCGGCTTCCTGGTCTCTCTCGCCCCTGCCCCTGGGCCTGCGTGCGGGGGGGCGGGGCTCAGCAGAAGCGCCGGGCACGCCATTGATTGGTTGGCTCGCCCGTCGTGTCTGCCTGCCCCGCCCCCCTGCTCGCTCTGGCCCGGGAGTGGGGGCGCGGGTAGCCGTATTGTGCGGCTGGATTGGGCGGCGGCTGCTACATAGGGAGTGTGTCACAACTGTTTGGACACGCCTCCTGAAGAAGCCGGTAGAAGCCGGCGAAATCGATCGAGGACGCCATCCTCTCTTATGACGGCGGATCCCCCTGGTGCCTGACTCCCCATGCTCCTCCGGACATCACCTCCCCCCGGCCGATGCTGCTGACACCTGCAGGAACTCTGCCACGATCAGTAAGAGCCCACTGGGCAACCCACATGCTCTGACTGATACATATTGCTACCATGCTTTATGGCTGTCGCCATTATCTAACTGGCTGCATGATCTGCTTTCAGCTTGAATGTGCTTACCTGCAATGAACTACTCTATGCCAATATCTGCTTGTGCCTATCTGGGCTGCTGCTGCATGGACTTTTGCTTCCATTGAATGCTGCACTGTTCTGGCTTCTCATGTGTGCAACTCGAATTGATTTTCAGGCAAACAGACATTAATGTGCACACATCAGCATGGATATCATCAAGAGGCATTAAGTTTTTTGAGCACATATGAATACTAACGAGCTATTAACATCTAAGGTGGTTTTTGCATGGTTGGTTGGGAGTCGAGGACACCTGTTATTCCATCTTCCTAATCTCTCCCCATATATGGAATATCAACAATGAATTCTAGTTCAAATCTGCATGGTTAGACTGGACTCTTTTGTGCTTTTTGTTTTTTGCTTTATGAGCTGCGCAGCTCCTATCCATGAACTTATGTGCACTGAGTCCACAGGTTGGATTTGTGGATTAAGAGAGATTTGGGTATAACAGGTTTTGTGGGATTTGGGTTGTTGAGGGATATGGGGTTCTCCGCCGCCATATATATGGTTTTATGACAATTTTGTATTCTTTTGCAAGTGGTTAATAAAGTTTTGTATTTTTATAAGCATTATATTTGTACTCAATCAGGCCATGCCCCTTCCACAAATCATCTCACAAGGTATTTTTCCAAACTATTCAACGCTGGATGGGAGCGCAGAGGGGAGAGCCTGAGGTGAGGGGGGGGGGGGGGGGGCAGATTGCAGTAGTCAAATATTTACCTATCTACCATCAGGGGGTCCCGGCAAAGCAACAGAGGGAGGAGGAGGACAGGGGAAGCCACATTAGGATCCAGAGGCTTCCCCCTCCCGAGGTAACCATCCCCCATAGGTTTTTTTGTTCTCTTATTACAGATCCTCTTTAAATAATTGTAAATGTTTTTATGACAGGAACTATGATATTCAAGGATGAACGAGAGTCATGTCACAGGTTTAGATATGACACAAATGTATTGTTTACAGGCCCGTTTTTAGCGCCGTGCGGCCCGTGCCGCCGCCCGGGGCGCTGTTGGGAGGTGGGCGCTGAAATGGAGGGGGGAGCCGGAGCCGCTGGGAGGGCAGCCCGACCTCTCCCTCCCTCTCCTGGGCCGCCTTCCGTGCTCCCCCCTTTAGATGCAGAGCGCAGCAGCAGCAGCCAGGGAGGAAGCGCTGTAAACAACATACCTCCCTGCGTTCCAAGCGCTGCTCTCTCGCCGCCGGTCTCTTCCTCTCTGCCGCCTATACGATGATGCACACACTAGTTCCGGCTAACAGGAACCAGCGTGTGCATCATCGTATAGGCGGCAGAGAGGAAGAGACCGGCGGCGAAAGAGCAGCGCTTGGAACGCAGGGAGGTATGTTGTTTACAGCGCTTCCTCCCTGGCTGCTGCTGCTGCGCTCTACATCTGAGGGGGGAGCACGGAGGGCGGCCCGGGGAGAGGGAGGGAGAGGTCGGGTTGCCCTCCCCGCGGTTTCGGCTCCCCCCTCCATTATGGGGGACAGCTACCTATCTAACCTACGCTGGGGGGCACCTACCTATCTATCCTATACTGGGGGGCACCTACCTAATCTAACCTACCCTGGGGGGCACCTACCTAATGTAACCTACCCTGGGGGGCACCAACCTAATCTAACCTATACTGGGGGGCAGCTACCTAATCTAACCTACGCTGGGGGGCACCTACCTATCTAACCTACACTGGGGGGCGCCTACCTAATCTAACCTACACTGGGAGGCACCTACCTAATCTAACCTACACTGGGGGGCACCTACTTAATCTAACCTACGCTGGGGGGCAGCTACCTAATCTAACCTATACTGGGGGGCAGCTACCTAATCTAACCTACACTGGGGGACACCTACCTAATCTAACCTACACTGGGGGGCACCTACTTAATCTAACCTACGCTGGGGGGCAGCTACCTAATCTAACCTATACTGGGGGGCAGCTACCTAATCTAACGTATGCTGGGGGGCAGCTACCTAATCTAACCTATACTGGGGGGCAGCTACCTAATCTCACCTACGCTGGGGGGCACCTACCTATCTAACCTATACCAAGGGGAACCTACCTAATCTAACCTACACTGGGGGGCACCTACTTAATCTAACCTACGCTGGGGGGCAGCTACCTAATCTAACCTATACTGGGGAGCAGCTACCTAATCTAACCTATACTGGGGGGCACCTACATAATCTAACCTATACTGGGGGGCAGCTACCCATCTAACCTATACTGGGGGGAACCTACCTATCTAACTTATACTGGGGGCAACTATTCTGGCTACCTATATTAGAGGCACCCACCTAGCTAACCTGTACTGGGGCACCTACCTAACTAACTTATACCGGGGCGCCTGCCTATCTAACCTATACTGGGGGCAACTATACTGGCTACCTATACTGGAGGCACCTACCTGGCTAACCTATAGCGGGGGCAACTATACTGGCTCACCTATGCCTGGCTACCTATACTGGGATACCTATTCTTGGCTACCTATACTGGGGGGACCTATACTAAGTGCAACTAGACCTGGCTAACCTATACTGCGGGCACCCATACCTTGCTTGGGGGGGCGCAATTTTTACACACTCGCCCTGGGTGCATTTTAGCCTAGAAACTGCACTGATTGTTTACTTCCTCACTGGTGGAAACCCGCTGAAATACTTCACAGACTGATCATTTCCGGATAAGGCTTGTAGTCTTGTAAAACTATTCACTTGAAACTGTGAGAACACATAAATGACAAGAGAAAAATTCATTGCTGACGTAAAAAAATTACTTATAAGAGCAAAAGGCTGTAAACACTATATTTTGTTGACATTATGAACACTGTTAAAGAGTTCACCTCAAAATGCACATCACAGTCAGCAGGGCCGGTTCAAGTAACAATTGGGCCCTAGGGCTAAATTGGCCTGGGGGCCCCCCAATAGATACCCCCACACAAAAAGCGTCATTAGAGGCCCTTTGTTGCAGCCACATTTCCCTTCTGGGCCCCTGAGCTGGCTGCTGACCCTCCCCCAATCACCTTCTAACTTAACAGACTCTGCAGAGTCCATGGGGAGCAACAGTTAAGATGGGAGAGGGACACCTCGGGGGCCCCTACAGGCTCCGGGGCCCTGTGGCAGTCAGTTAATTACTTGGTGCAGAAGTGTATAGGCTAAAGCTATAGATACAAACTGAAGCACTTCGGAGTACATAGTCATGTCACTGACTGTCTTCAGAAGCATACATTCAAAAACTGTGTGGGTAAATTTTGGCACAGGGTGAAGCTGAAAGATGTCTCACCCTGCTCTATACTCCTGCCTATTTTATAATCTATTCTCCTACTGACTGCCTAATTGTGTATCTACCCGCACAATTCATGCTTTTGATATTGTCAGCAGCCAGATTACCCCATTATTCTTCCATAATTTAGGATCTGGCTATTACCGGCGTCTAAATTAGTCAGTAAGCACGACTATAGCCGTAATTTACATTACGGCCCATGGCGATGCTCAAATCCTGGCTGCCACGCTGCACCCAAATTAGCTGTCTCCTCTCAGAGGAGATTCAATGGATGGGGAGAGCAGCTCCAGCTTGTCATTATGCAGCAGTGTCTGCGCTGAGAGCTGCATCCCCGAATGCCTGCAGGGCTCAGGGAGAGTGCAGGGACCTTTCTCCAGTATCGTCGCCGAAGGAATAGCGAGTAGGTGGCGTGAGCTTTCTCTGGGAAATGGCAGTTGAGGGGAATGATAAGCAGTGGCTGGATAGTGTAATGGTTATAGGCTCTGCCTCTGACACAGGAGACCTGGGTTGGAATCTCAGCCAGTACCTATTCAGTAGGAGACCTTGGGCAAGTCTTCCTAACACTACTACTGTCTATAGAGCGCGTCCTAGTGGCTGCAGCTCTGGTGCTTTAAGTCTGCTGGGAGAAAAGTGCGATATAAATGTTCTGTGTCTGTGTTTGATCTGTTATTTACAACACCTTACCAGGCTACCCCTATAAAGGCATTACAGTTACAGAAGTTAATCAGCACAAGTGTGGGCACTGATGTATACAGCATACAGTGACATCTGAATGTTTAAAGGACCATATTAGAAATTAAAATGAATGACACAGGGAATCTTCTGTATGCTTGGTGTAACTACTGTGGGGGTGTTGAAAATTAAATGTTTCGTGATAGTGGTCCTTTCATTTCCCCTTGTGGTGAAATGTTTCTGGGCTTCCTGTATCTGGTTTGTGTGACTTATTAGATTGAGATAAACATAAGATTTTCTTTAAACATTTCATGTTTTGTATGGGAACACCGAAACCCACCGCAGCAACATCTGTTGGGAAAAAATCAGTTGGCTACCTCTTAATTATATAAGATGCAACATCCAGTCAGTGGCCAGGGGAGGTACAGCTACATAGAATCGTATGTGGAGGAGAAAAATATCAGAGCTTGGAAACAACTCTTAAACATTTTCTCCCTCTGTTTAATTTTTGTGTCAGACTTTGTTTTAACCTATATACTATATTGGAGGCAGGCACACTACACTCACCTCCCTGATGTCCATTAAAAGGCAGGATCCCCCTGGAATATCCATAATGTTATGGATTATGTGTGAGCTGCACCACACAGCACATATGCATCAGCCTAGTCCACTATTTATCAGGCTAACTCTGCACCATTTCCAGACTCCAGTGATCAGGACTTAGTTGTTGAGTTCCTATAGTACCATTGTCTATACAGATAGTCACCTACTTACAAACGACTCTGGTTATGGTTTTTCATACATTCAAGTAAAGTTGTCTCTATGTACAAAATATACAGTGGTCAGGGGAGTAACAAGGGATGCAGGTGCAGGGGGGACCTGTGGGGGGTGAAGCCTGGTAAGGGGACCACCCAAGGCCATTTTAAGAGGCAGTAGGGGTGGGTTACAGCACAGGAAGGGTAAGCAGTGAGCACACAGAGGTGGGGAGGGGCCTAAACTCCACCCCTCCATCACCTCGGGCCACCCCTTCAGCGCTCCCAGCTCACCTATTTCTAATTTCAGACAGCAATGGAGCTCTGCGTGCCTCTATTTTCTTCTATATCTCCAATGCCACTGACTTCACTTCCTGTCAGAAGCATTGGAAACCTACAAGATGGCAGCACTTCACTTGTCCTTTACCAACATAAAATATTGAACACTATATAATGGAGAGTCTTCACCTCCAAGAATAAGTCAGACAAATTAAGCCACAGCCAATTTTATGCCAGCAAAAAAAAAAAAAAAAAAATCACTTCATCAAGTCAGTGAATGTGAGTTGTTTGTATATTTTGTACTGCCCCTAGCTAAAATCCCCTCTCTGAGTTAGCCAGTCAATAACAATCCAGTTATTTAACAGCTAATACAGTCGTGTGCATTTGTTGCATGGGTCTGCAAGGAGACATTCACCGTTTGCTTGCTGTGGATTGCAACTGAATGGCAGCATTTATAGCCACTGATGTGTTTGCAGTTGACATATGTGGCAGCTACTGCACAGTAGAAGATTACAGCATGCAATACCTAGCAGGTGAATGCCGCCCACTGAGATGTTGATGCAAGAGATGGGCACCACCATATTACCTGTACCAAATGTTTGCAACTGCATGCAAGCAACTGGCAGATCCATGGGAGCAGTTCACAGGATGTGCAAATATCACTGTCAGCTGTTTATGTAAAAGACCTGAAGGCAGTGTAAGGTACTATGTTTTTATCTTATTTATTTATTTACTAGCTGATGGCCTGGCATTGCCCGTGTATGTATTTGGTTGGTGTTAGCTCCGCCCACTTTTTCTAACATTAACACACAATTACTCAATGACTCAATGGCCTAGTTTGTGAGTAGAGATGTAGCGAACGGTTCACCGGCGAACGGTTCCAGGCGAACATTGGGGGTTCACGGTCGCCTGCGCCAGGCGAACCTTTGCAGAAGTTCGATTCGCCCCATAATGCACTATGAGGGTCAACTTTGACCCTCTGCATCACAGTCAGCAGGCACATTGTAGCCATTCAGGCTACAGTAAGCCCTGGAGCCCCACCCCCCCCTTATATAAGGCAGGGTCCGGCGGCCATTACACTCACTCGTGTGCCTGCTATTAGACAGACTAGGGCGAGCTGCTGCAGACTTGTTCTTCTAGGGACAGATTAGTTAGGTTCTTGGCTGCTTAGTTTGCTCCTGGCTGATTGCTATTGCTTTTATAGCACCCTAGCTCTTTTCAGAGCTCATCCTTGCTAATTGATAGTGTGTGTGTGCCACTGCCAGCAGCCCAGCACATTCAGTGACTGACTGCCTGTGTGTGTGACAGGGAGCTGCACATTGTACTACCCAGTACTGCATATACCTACTACCTGTTGTGTTTACTTAACCCACCTCATCACTGCATATACCTAGCTTTGTGTTGAGTGAACCCAGCTCACTGCATCCTACTACTACCTGTTGTGTTTACTTAACCCACCTCATCACTGCACATAACTACCTGTAGTGTTGAGTGAACCCAGCTCACTGCATATACCTACTACCTGTTGTGTTTACTTAACCCACCTCCTCACTGCATATAACTACCTGTTGTGTTGAGTAAACCCAGCTCACTGCATATACCTACTACCTGTTGTGTTGAGTGAACCCAGCTCACTGCATATACCTACTACCTGTTGTGTTGAGTGAACCCAGCTCACTGCATATACCTACTACCTGTTGTGTTTACTTAACCCACCTCATCACTGCACATAACTACCTGTAGTGTTGAGTAAACCCAGCTCACTGCATATACCTACTACATGTTGTGTTGAGTGAACCCAGCTCACTGCATATACCTACTACATGTTGTGTTGAGTAAACCCAGCTCACTGCATATACCTACTACCTGTTGTGTTGAGTGAACCCAGCTCACTGCATATACCTACTACCTGTTGTGTTTACTTAACCCACCTCATCACTGCACATAACTACCTGTTGTGTTGAGTAAACCCAGCTCACTGCATATACCTACTACCTGTTGTGTTTACTTAACCCACCTCATCACTGCACATAACTACCTGTTGTGTTGAGTAAACCCAGCTCACTGCATATACCTACTACCTGTTGTGTTGAGTGAACCCAGCTTACTGCATATACCTACTACCTGTTGTGTTGACTTAACCCACCTCGTCATCACTGCATATACCTAGCTTTGTGTTGAGTGAACCCAGCTCACTGCATCCTACTACCTGTTGTGTTGAGTGAACCCAGCTCACTGCATCCTACTACCTGTTGTGTTGAGTGAACCCACCTCACTGCATCCTAGTACCTTTACTGTTCAGTGAACCCAGCTCACTGCATCCTACTACCTGTTGTGTTGAGTGAACCCACCTCACTGCATCCAAGTACCTTTACTGTTCAGTGAACCCAGCTCACTGCATCCTAGTACCTTTACTGTTCAGTGAACCCAGCTCACTGCATCCTACTACCTGTTGTGTTGAGTGAACCCACCTCACTGCATCCGAGTACCTTTACTGTTCAGTGAACCCAGCTCACTGCATCCTACTACCTGTTGTGTTGAGTGAACCCAGCTCACTGCATTATACTACCTTTTGTGTTGAGTGAACCCACCTCACTGCATCCAAGTACCTTTACTGTTCAGTGAACCCAGCTCACTGCATATACCTAGCATCTCCCCTCATTCCCCGGCCATTACCTGGGGTCACAAATGGCAGACTTGCCCGCCTCCATATGATTCTCGTGAAAGGAATGTGGTGTCATCTTTGCCCGCCATAACGGATTCCCGTTAAATGATTTAAAGTTGATTCATGACAATTAGGGCCGCAAAAGGTCCTCCTGAGTCCTGTATTGTTATTTTTGGTCACTACCTCAGGGCGGGCGTGCATGCCTGTCTGCCTGCTGCCCTCCTTGCCTGGATGTGCAGTGTTAGCCGTTGCTCAGGCTCCACACTGGATTCAAACCCCTCATTCCCCGGCCATTACCCGGGGTCACAAATGGCAGACTTGCCCGCCTCCATATGATTCTCGTGAAAGGAATGTGGTGTCATCTTTGCCCGCCATAACGGATTCCCGTTAAAGGATTTAAAGTTGATTCATGACAATTAGGGCCGCAAAAGGTCCTCCTGAGTCCTGTATTGTTATTTTTGGTCACTACCTCAGGGCGGGCGTGCATGCCTGTCTGCCTGCTGCCCTCCTTGCCTGGATGTGCAGTGGTAGCCGTTGCTCAGGCTCCACACTGGATTCAAACCCCTCATTCCCCGGCCATTACCCGGGGTCACAAATGGCAGACTTGCCCGCCTCCATATGATTCTCGTGAAAGGAATTTGGTGTCATCTTTGCCCGCCATAACTGGTTCTCGTTAAAGGATTTAAAGTACATTTATTTCAAATACACAGCAGGGCCTCGAAAGTCCTCCTCCTGTATTGTTATTTTTGGTCATTACCTCGGGGCGGGCGGGCGTGCATGCCTGCTGCCCTCCTTGGATGTGTAGTGGTAGCCGTTGCTCAGGCTCCACACCGGATTCAAACCCCTCATTCCCCGGCCATTACCCGGGGTCACAATGGCAGACTTGCCCGCCTCCACAGGATTCTCATTGTAGCGGTACTGAACAAGTACACAGCAAGTAGAAAATGTAATTTAAAAACAAAACGTAAGCTTTTTAACAATGCCATGGAAAGTTGAGAAGGAAGTCACACATTACCTGACATCACTGAGTGAGGAAGAGCAATCTCGCCATGTTGCACAGTAGTCCAGCATGGCCGTCACTACACAAACAGCTGTTTGCGGTGTGTTACACAGTGAGTTTGGTGTGTCAGTGTGAAGCAGTACTCTAATTACACTCCCTGATTGATGTATACACATGCAAGATGTTTTAAAGCACGTTAGGCCTGCAATTTAGCATTCAATGTGATTTCTGCCCTTAAAACGCAGCTTTGCGTCACATCCAGATTTTTCCCCGGGACTTCTGGCATGTATTCCACTCCGCCATGCCCCCTCCAGGTGTTAGACCCCTTGAAACATCTTTTCCATCACTTTTGTGGCCAACATAATTTTTTCTATTTTTCAAAGTTCGCCTCCCCATTGAAGTCTATTGCGGTTCGCGAACTTTTCCGCGAACCGATCCTTCCGCGGAAGTTCGCGAACCCGGTTCGCGAACCGGAAATTGGCGGTTCGCGACATCTCTATTTGTGAGCTTTGCGGTCTTCGGCATCAATAATTTGCATTAAAATAAAACAAATCTGATTGGCTGTAGCTCCACTCCCTTTTCTGAATTTAAACCCCAGTCACCCAATGACCAGGTTTGAGGCTTGTGCCATTAACAGTGCAGGAATGGCAGCAATAAAATATTCACCTTAAAAATCAATAGGTGAATTTTGATTGACTTTTGTACGCTTCACCCACTTTTCTGAATATTAATCCCAGTCCCCCAGTGATCAACTGTGCAATGTTTGAGAACCCTACCATTAACAGTGTAAGCATGGCTGCAGTTTACATTTTCCCAGTGAAATTTGTATTTTTCTCCCACACTGATGACCTGGCGTTGGCCGGGTATGTATTTGGCTGGTGTTGGCTTCGCCCACTTTTTCTAACCCTAAAACACAATTACTCAATGACCAAGTTTGTGAGCTTTGAGGTCTTTGGAATCAATAATTTGCACTGAAATGAAACAAATCTGATTGGCTGTTTGTGGCTCCACAAATTTGTATTTGTCTCCGCCCACTGTTTGGTTATGGGGATAAAAGTATCCTATATGTTATTCCAGGTAATGTATGTAACGAATGGTGTCAGCAAGCACAGATATTCTGATTATTGGTGATCTGCAGTATCACCAATAATACAGATGCTATACCTGATTATATGGTGATCTGCAGAATCACCAATAATGGAAGTATAGCGTGACACGATACAATCGTATGCAAGGGGGGCTTGGTACAATAGAGTATCTCTATAGGGCACAGAGATACAACCTCCAGCAAGCTGGAACAGCAGACAACAATAATAATATACAGCGTAAATTCAAGTCTGTGGAAATATCCACCACACCGTAATTCCTCAGAGGTGTGGTTACCTCTAAATGGGAACCCCGTGTGTGAGATCCTCCAAAGGACGGAGTGGAGGATTCTCGGCCTCTAGCAGCAAGGGTTTGTTAGTGGCGGTCGTCTCAAAGAGGCAAGCCTCTAATAGAACCCTACAGTGGGAGACGTTCCACTGAAGGGAGAAAGGTCAGACAAAATGAGGTTCGGCAACAGATCAGGCAGCAGCAGTACAGAAACGTGAGACAAGAGAATAGTCGGAAACCAAGCCAATAGTCGATAACGGTACGGGCTGGCGAAGTACAGAATCAGGAAGCAGAAGAGTAGTCAAGACAGGCACAGAGTCATATACGATGAGTCAAACAGTAATAATATGTGTATATATTGGCGATAAACCAATATATAACACAATATCAGAGACAAGGCTGACTAGGTTTGAGTGCTGATACAGGGTATCGCAAACACAGACGAAGTGTGACTGAAAAGCACTTCCTTATATACAGTACTGCCTGGGACAGAAGTCTCCACCCCAGGCAGCAGCCAATAGGAGCAGGCTAAAATGTCAGCTGACACGCTTTCTACGAGTATAAAGGCGTATCTGGCGCGCGCGCGTGCGCACCCCCTAGAGGCAAGATGGCAGAGCCCTGGTGAGCAGCATGCTGGTGAGTTTGGAGCAGAGTGCTCGGACGGGTTTGCGCAGCGCATGCGGACGAATTTCCGCATCCCGCGTTGGAAAGTCCGCTTGCCGGACTGGATGCAACCATATTTCCGCAATCCATCCGGCGTTGCGGATTTTTCGTTACAATGTACTATGTGTGAGCCAAATTTCATTGGAATCCGTTCAGCCATTGTTGAGTGATTGAGCAACAAACATCCAAACTTTCCTATTTATAATATTAGTAAGATTTAAGTATTTATATGTAGATATCATGTAGGGCATGTATCATAGTCTAGGGCCAATATAGGGAGAAGCCAATAAACATATCTGTATTCTTTTGAGATGTGGGAGGAAACCAGAGTGCCCAGGGGAAATCCATGCAGACACGGGTAGAACATACAAACTCCTTGCAGATGTTGACCTGGCAGGGATTCAAACCAGGGATCCAGCATTGCAAGGCAAGAGTGCTAACCACTACGCCACTGTGCTTCCCCATCTTTGAGCTCTTTGAGAAATTAGTACTTGTAGAGTTGGTGATATTATGAGATAAGAGTTTTACACAGAAGCAAAAATAGGTGTGAGGCTATGAGAACTGTCAAAACAGGACTGTTGATGTATTTTGTTTTTGGCTTGCTTTGGTATTTAATTTGTTTGTAGTCAGTTGGTTTCTGTTTTTTTTCTTTTTTTTTTTTTTTGCTTTTTACTGGTAATCCTTTGCAGATTATGTTTCATTTTGAAGTGTTTTGCTTTGATTGATTTTGTTTTACATGGCCAGGTTTTACTTCTTTATCTTACTAATTTTATGTGTCCATTTTTTTTTATAACTGCAACACATCTACCTAAATTGTTATTTTTTTTATTTGCTGGATAAAACTGTGTAAGCCAATGCTTTTCTTGACCTCATTATACCGTAGTATTGTTTTTTCATGCATTAAGGGGAAAAACATACTTTTTTTTGTATATCTTCTGTACTAAAACAATCCCCCACAACAAAAAACAAAAAAAAACAAAAAAAACTTTAGACCATGTACTTACTTATAAGTCTGCAGTTGGCTTGAATAAAATTCACAGGGTGGCACTGCTTGTTGTGAGCTTGTGCCTTTTTTGAGGGGCAAATAACTGCTGTAATTGGCTTCTCTGAGGGGCCTTCTCCCTTGACTACAATGTATAATTCTGTATTTTTAGCTTTTATATGAAAGTCAGATAAACCAAAACTGTCAGTTTTACTCATAACATAAAACCATCTAAAGCGAAAAAAATCAGAACCAGGAAACTATAGATCTGTAAGCTAAACACCGGCTGTGCAGTTCAGTGTAAATTGTTTGAAGCTATCTTAAAGTGTACCAGAGATGGCACGCTATCACTAATTTATACTTACCCGGGGCTTCCTCCAGCCCTATGAGCAGCACTGAGTCCCTCGCCATCCTCTTTTGCCCATTCTGGCGGTACGACTCCCGGTAATTTAGTCATTCACCGCAAGTAGAGAGCTTCTGCCCATGCTGAGCTGCTTGCACCCCTGCTATGCTTCTTTTTCCCTGGAGCATTCTGCGCCTGCGCATTACTACTGCACAGGTGCAGAATACTCCAGGGGACATTAGCATGACGAGGGGTGCACGCACTGCCTGGATTACTGGGAGTCCTAGCGGCTAAACGGAGGGCCCTAAGAGGATGGTGAGGGACTCAGTGCTGCTCATGGGGCTGAAGAAAGCCCCGGGGAAGTATAAATTAACAATAGTGAACCATCTCTGGTACACTTTAAGGGAAGCTATACAAAATCATGTAGCACAGAATAATATTATTTAACCACTTATAAAAACGTCCTGCTAGAGCCTCTTAATGGCTCCAGGACGTTTTTATAAGTCTGACAGTGCTGCTGCCGCTGTGCGCATGCACATGCGTGCTCCCGCAGGTGCACATGTGCGCTCCCACGGGTGCTCGTGCATCCCCATGCACATGCAAATGAAAATAGTGAAAAAAAAAAAACACCCCCCAAAAAATACACCTTTATTTCCAAATTATGTATTCTCACCATACTTTGTACTAGGGACATAATTCAAATCTTGTGATAACCAGGACAAATAGGCAGATAAAATGTGTGGGTTTTATGTACAGTAGCAGTGTTCATATTAAAACCATAGGGGAGGGCATTGGAGAAATAGTGTATTTTTATCATTTTTTCCTTGTATTTCCCTTTAAAATGCATAGAAAATAAAGTAATTACTGAAAACAAATATCAACCCCAAAAAGCCCAATTGGTGGTGAAAAAAACAAGATATAGATAATTTCATTGTGATTAGTAGTAATTAAGCTATTGGCAAATGAAAGGGATGAGCACGGAAAGGTGAAAATCACTCTTGTCAGTTAGGGTAAAAACCGCCTTGGGGTGAAGTGGTTAAGTTCATGGCATATTAAGTTCAACAACATGGTTTTACGAAAGACAGGTCCAGTTTCTTAAACACACTCAGCTTTGTGAGTGAATGAAAATGTTGATTTTGGGAAAGCAATAGATACAATAAGGTGGGACTTTGCAAAGCTTTTTGACACTGTTCCCCACAATAGCCTAGTGCAGAAGCTGAGGATACAGGGACTAGGAAAAAATGTGTGTATGTGGATAGATAACTGGTTAAGGGATAGAAGGCAAAGACTGGTGATAAACCAGGGCCGGATTTACCATAAGGTCCTGTAAGCACGCGCCTACGGGTGCCTGATGATGGTTCAGCAGCTTACTTTCCTCCCAGAATCCTTCCTCCCTCCTTCCCTTTGTAGAGTCCTGATGAGAGTATAAATGAGAGGTTACACAACCTGCCCCTCGGCACTCCACTGGCAAGATCATCTTTCCATCAGAGGAACGTCTACTGAGGTTCTTCTAGCTACCTAAAACTTGGTGGCAGCTCTAGCTACTTAATATTGAGGGTACTTCTGGTTACCTAATACTACGGCGCACCTGTAGCTACCTATGATGGTCAAGGGAAGTGAAGGAGAAGCAACCGCTGCGGTAAGGAGGGGGTTTGTAGGTTCATGGAGGGAGAAGTCTAAGGTGGCAGAACACCTCTGCCTATAGGCACCTGTGAGGTAAATCCGGGCCTGTGGTAAACAAAACATACTCTAAATGGAAAATTGTCAGCAGTGGGGTACCACAAGGGTACATGTAGCACATCCTTTTAAACTTGATTCTCTTGTAATTTGTGGCACCCTGTTTAAAAGTTTGAGGCCCTCACAAAAAAAACGGCCTCATTAAGAACTGCTACTAAGGCAACAATCTTTTTTTTTATTATTATTTTAATAGAAAAAAAAATAAAAACATGTATTAACATTTCACTAGAAAATAAATATTTTTACTCGACTATAGGTATAAA
The DNA here is from genome assembly GCF_040937935.1 of Hyperolius riggenbachi. NCBI lineage: Eukaryota > Metazoa > Chordata > Amphibia > Anura > Hyperoliidae > Hyperolius > Hyperolius riggenbachi. The sequence continues at coordinate 48,732,466 of NC_090648.1, forward strand.
TAATAAATAAACATTTAAGCACAGTTGTGTTGACTTCTTTTGTATTTTAAACACAGACAATAAAGAACTGGTTTTTCCAAATGCACAGCTTAAAAACAACACAATAATGTGTTTATTTCTGATTTGTTGTTGTTGTTGTTGTTGTTATACACACACACACACAAAAATCTCCAATCACATTATGATTTTTATACTTAAAGAGAATCTGAAGGCTATTTTAAAACAAAAACTTACCGATGGAGAGGGAAGGCTCTGGGTCTTATGCAGTGTTCCCCAACCCTGTTCTCAAGGCCCACCAACAGTGCATGTTTTGTGGATATCCACAGAGGTATTTATTCAGCTCTGCTGCAACACTAATTACCCCACCTGTGCATGTTTGTGGTTTCCTGCAAAAAATGTAGGGCTTGTTTCCACTGTTGCGACGCGATTTCGGCCGCATTCCGACGCTTGTAAAAACGCATGCGGATGCGTTTCCACATGCGTTTTTACCCGCGATTTCGCGTGCGATTTCGCATGGCAGGGTGCCATGCGAAATTAACCATGACACTGCCAGGGCAAAATAAAATTGGAAAAGGTGCGAAATCGCACGCGAAATCGCGGGTAAAAACGCATGTAAAAACCGCATGCGTTTTTACTATTAAATACATTAGCGGCGATTCGCACGGATTCCCGACGCAGGCGAAATCGTTGGCTCTTTTGTGCGTTTTTTTACCGCTGAAAAAAACGCACATCACCAACGCTACAGTGGAAACAGGCCCACCCACTTGCATACCATGTGCGAATCTGCATGCGTTGGACGCATGCAGATTCGCGATAGTGGAAACGAGCCCGTACTGTTGGTGGGCCTTGAGGTCAGGGTTGGGGAACTCTGTGAGCCTTCCCATTCTCCTGCCGGTCTCTTCATTCCCCCGCATGTTTCACAGTTTAAATCTCCCTCTATGGGAGACTTTGGAAATCTTTGGAAGCACCCGGGTTTTCAAAGACAGGCAGCTCTGCACTGTGCACGTGCGAGTGCGTGAGAAAGGGCGTTCACGGCTGCGCAGTACACAGCGGACTGCTTTGGAAGCACTTGGGCTGAAGCCAGCTCAACCCAGAAGAGAGCAATCCATGGCCGAACCATTGTGGGCTGCTAATGGGGGAGCTTGCGGGGGAACAAGGACACCAGTAGGAGAATGGGAAGACTCTATATGACCCAAAGGCTTCCCTCTCTTTAAGTAAGTTTCTTATTTTTTTTTTTAATTAGGCTTCAGACTCCCTTTAAAGCTGAACTTGAGGATGATAGTATAAAAACTATTATATATTCATCCGGACATACTTCCTCAATGCCTTCCATCAAGCAGCAAGTCTGCACAAGAGTGAATTTTCAGCAACCCTGACATACCTGATGACATCATAGCACTTTAGTGAGCTACCCTATAAAGGAAGTGTCTGAAACCACACTTGTTTTAATTGAATTGCTGTCAGGAATATGGCAGATGAGATGGACCATCAATGCAGTCTAAAAACTGCAGGAATCTTAAAACAAAGCTTCAATGTAGGGAATGGAAGACAAATTTGAGAGAGATTAATTTCCCCTGGCCTTCAGCTTTGAAACTCCTGAAAGCTAATGTTCCCTCCTGGTATAGTTGTTTTTTATACTTAAAATAATTCACTAAAATATAGGAACATAGTCTTTCAAAGGGTCTTGAAATCCCTTTGTTGAATTTCAATAGTATTTTTTTTCTGAATATAATGATATGTCAATGTTTCAAGTCTTGATTTTGGAGTGACCGATCTCCACATTCTGGTTGACGGTATTTGCGTGTAGATCAGTTATCCCAGAGTTTCGTACGGAGAAATCGTGGGTCTAGGAGCCCTTATCTATTAAACATATTGAAAAGAAAAATGATCAGACAATGTAAATTTCTCTAACAGAATATAAATGTCTATAATATAGAGAATGGATCACTTTTCTCCCCACCGATAAGCAAATTTTGTTATATTACTGACACTTTTTGTTGTCCATCTAGTTTTGTGTTCTCCTTTGTATTTTTTAAATCAGTTACTTAACAATGACCTGAATCATCCCCTCTCAAAAGATGCACCTATTGTCTCCACCCCACCCTTTAGATTGTAAGCCTCTGGCAGGGCCCTCCTCCCTTAGTGTATCCAGCTTGATTATGCAATCTTACTCACAACCACCCCTCTTGTAGACTCGAACAGTCTCTATTTTGACCTATGACTCTGTACTGTTATCAAATCATGTGCATGATCTTGTTTTGTTGTGAGTTTCCGTATGTTCTACCTTGTATGTTAACCCATTTATCTATTGTGCAGCGCTGCGTAATATGTTTATAAATGCAATAAATAATAATAATAATAATCATGGATATCAACAAATTATCAATTGAAAATAAAGAAAGCCTAGAGAATCCTCCATGGGAAGATGGACTTGTTCAAAACATGGTGGATCTGTCAGATTTTTACTGCTACTGATTTTTAAGTGGCAGAAACATACTGTATGAGAAAAGTAATTTATAGTGCATTTTAATCGAGAAGAAATGTATTTTATACACATTTATTTTATACTTTTCATTTTTTCTCAAAGTGGTCCTTTAGGTTTTCTTTTACATGAAGCACATGAGCAAGGTAATTGCAAGAAGTGTTTACAGTATGTCCGATGCTCGCCAGGAGTAGCTATAACATCTTCCCTACACCCATGAAGGGTAAACTCACAAGAGGGAGCTATTTTATCTATTTATTCTCGTCAGTGGACGGAGAGATATTTACAATTACAGTACCCGATTGTGCAGATGAGTTACTGCCAAAGTAAACCTATCATATCAATATATTCAGCTCTATTTAGGCTATAGTGCTAACACTAGTATTACTACTATTACTGCTGCTAGTACCAGTACTAGAAAAAGTAAGTAATAGGTTACATAGCCATCCAGAAGTAGAGAAGTAGAGTATCAAGGCAAGTGAGGTGTGATGTCTGAGGAGAACGAGGTTACATAGCCATGTAATGAACAGAGAAAGTTATATTTATAATGCAGCTAGCCAACTAAAATAGTTGGAAAACATTTTTAATTGCTACAGTTTGATCTGGTTTCTAAAAGGCAGCATGGAGTTAGGGCTATGGATAAAATATGGAGTTTAAGGATAAGGACAGACTTGTGGCCATTCTTAAAATATAAGGTAAGTGTAAACCTAACATCCAAGTCTCAACTTCATAAAATGAGCACCATAGAGCTACGTAATAATTAGTTTTAGGCTTTGAAAGGGAGAACATTTTGATAGGGAGGGTTGTTTTATGTACATCCAGACACATTTTTACTATTTAAAATCTCCAACAATTCTATAGTCTTAGCCTCAGGTGGTTAATGCTGTCTATCTCCCCATTGTAAACATCCATTTCATTAGCGATTATGACAAACTGCTAATTACGATTATGAGACATTTTGCATATTTACTGCCATCCGTGAATTAAGACTGTATTGGACATTTTAAATTGGACATTGAATTGACTTTATGCAATTGATTAGTAACTTTGCATGATTACACAAAATGTTTGCACAATTTTGTGCTGACTAATAGCAAAGTCCCCATATCTATATATATAATAGAGTAAGTGCCTCAACCTTCAAGCAAGAAGAAGAAGTAGCGTCCTGCCCCCAGGGCCGGTCCAAGAAAGAAGAAGGGGCTGCTCCAAGCAAGAAGAAGAAGTAGTGTCATATCAAACCAAGGGCAAAGAGGGATAATTTGCATATTCAGTAGCAGTGCATTGTGGGTAACCACAAATTTTCACTTATAGCTGAATTATTGCGGATTTTCTTCTGTTTTAAGAAGGAAAAATACACCAAGCTTTGCTTTTTTTAGTAGGAGGGCTTTTTTGGTCTCTTTTATCCTCCTATACATTCCGAGTGGTTTGGGTCACCCTGAGCTGCTTGGTTAACTCTGTTGTACTGGTCCAAGCCCTATCTCATACAGCCTTATCAATCTCTGCTATGTACTGATGAGGACCCAATATCTGAAATAGGCTGTCACATGTGGGTTTGATATGGCTGTGTAAAACTTAAAGCTATAGGCTTGCTTGACTTCCCAAAGGTCAAAAAGGAATTATCTGCATATTTAGAAGCAGTGCGTTGTGGGTAACCACAAATGTTCACTTATAGCTGAATTATTGCATATTTCCTTCTGTTTTAGGAAGGCAAATTACACCAAGCTTTGCTTTTTTTTGTAGGAGGTCTTTTTGGTCCCTTTTATCCCCCTGTACATTCCGAGTGGTTTGGGTCACCCTGAGCTGCTTGGTTACTCTGTTGTACTGGTCCAAGCCCTATCTCATACAGCCGTATCAATCCCTGCCATATACTGATGAGGACCAAAAGTCTGAAACAGGCTGTCTACATGTGGGTTTGATATGACTATGTAAAATTTAAAGCTATATGCTTGCTATACACCACCGTCTCTGGATGCTTGCTTGGCTTACCAAGGGGGAAAAGGGGTAATTTGCATATTTAGTAGCAGTGCGGGTAGCAACCAATGTTCACTTATAGCTGAATTATTGCAGATTTCCTTCTGTTTTAAAAAGGCAAATTACACCAATACAGTGTGCAGCATTGCAGGAAGTGACGACAGTGGAACGCACGATAGAACACGGAAGAGGTGAGTCATCCCCACCCGCTGCCTCTTACTAATAGTGGCAGCTGCTACTGTGCTTAAGCAGGAGGGGGAGCGCACATGGGGGGACCCAGGTAAGGGGGGGGGGGTCCTGCTGAGCTTAAGCTGGAGGTAGAGCACACATGGGGGACCCAGTTGAGGGGGGTTCCAATCCCCCTCTCCGCCGCTGTGCCCAATACCCCCTTCCTGCTCTCTACCCACTTATGCGGCGTATGCTACACCGCGGGTCGGCTAGTATGCTATATTCACCAAAATTGTTACGTATGTTAAAAGGAAGTCAAAAAAGTGGGTATAAGTCAAACGTAGAAACAACTCAAAAACTATTTTTTCAATAGGACCTTGTAGTTTTTGAGAAAATCAATAAAAAAATGCAAAGGAAACATGGTTTCTAACCTCAGAAAAACTAGGTTAAAAAAACATGTTTTCCTTTGCATTTCTAAAATGACTTTTCCTCAAAAACTACAAGGTCTTTTTGAAGATTTTTTTCACTTTGTTCCCACTATTCCTCTTAACATACGTAGTCATTTTGGTGATGATAGTATGTAACGTAAGCTAATATGCAAGTTAGCTTCACTAGGGAGGAGGAAGCTGAGGTTAGCAAATTACTGAACACTTAACAGATCTATAGCTGCCAGTGCATTTTTTTTTCAGCTCAACATACAAATATTAGGTATTGATCCTCTTCTACTGCACAAACTCCAATTTTGCCAGCCATCGTTTAGAGCCGGGGTGAGTATGTTTTGTTTATTTTTTAAAGTAACTATATCAAACTGTCTCCAAAAGTTATTTAAAAACTGAAAGAGATGCTCAATTTTTAGTTAATTATCTGTTTTCAACAGATTTAAGAAAGAAAGAAAGAAAAATAAAAAATAAATAGTGTGTGCGTGCGTGCATTAATAATTCTGTATCTTTTTAACTCACCATAGTATCAGTATTTACTGTTCCCAGGGATGGTTGAAAATTTTTGGTATTTGATTTCGCTGATGCTAAAATAGAAGAATAAAAAAGATGTATTTATTTTTTTATGTATTACTAGTATATTTGACAATTAATATGCATGATTATAACGTACATGGTTTTTTTTTACATTTAAATATTTGTAAATGAGTTCCATGGTAAAATCCCTAATGGAATGTTCTTAATGCTAAACTCACATTTTCCTTTCCTTTTCCTTTGTCCCAGGTATCAAATAATAACTTGCTAAATTGCTATTTTGACCTCCATCATACTCCGTGAAGTGTTAGTAAACACATTAGTCCACCTTCTCCCAAGCGTGTCCATCAGGGCATCCTCAAAATGTATCTCCAGGATGAACTGCTCTAAATTGTCACTGGTATTAGTGTCAAGTACCAAATGAAGGGGTTTTTACACTGTGATCTCCATGGTCATTATAAACAAGGATTGAGGACGTATATGGTGAACCTCAGGTAGGCAGAATGCTATTTGAGGTTAGGAAGGGATTCTCGTAAGGACTTGACATTAACCATTAGCCCAGCTAAAGAGGTGTTACGGAAGGATAGTTGGGTGATGCACACAATTTCATTACACTCATCCAATGATACTTAGATACTGCAAAGATTATTATTTTGTCAAAAACCTGACTTAATTTGAGAAACACGTCTTTATATGATGCCTCACCTTCCAATTTCTTGTTTTCTTTATTAAAAATACTTCTTTCATAACCTTCTGCTTTCCCATCATCCTGATACCAAACAAGCTCTGGCTCCATCATCAATCTGGTTTTAGAAAAACAGAATGTAAGAAACATAGAAGTGAGTGTTTCCCTGGTGTCCAGAAGTTGTGTTACACCATCATAATCTTTGCAGTGTCTAAGTACCATCTTTGTAATAAAAAAAAATCTACAGTACTCTGTCAGTGTCAAGTCAAGGCATTGCCTTCACTAACTAAACCCTTGCAACACCTACAAGTGTTTTCACCATGTTATTATGTAAAATTTACCATTGGTAAACTGGTCACAGAATGAACAGCAAAAAATTGGCAGCGCTCCTCGTCAGGCTGCAACTAAAATGAAACCAACAGAGGTGTGCACTGACCCCCAGGGACTTAATTACACACCTTGAATACAAACCAGATGCAATCTATGCACTAAACCCTAATCTGGATAAATTGAATGCAATCTGATACACATGGAGCTAGCCACAAGTAGACTTATATTTTTGTACAACAAGAGATATTGACAGCGCTTCCAAATGGAGGCCCCACCCAAATTGCATCTGATTTGTATTCACAGTGTATATTTAAGTCCCTGGGGGATACTGGCAATTTAATTGATACCAGTAGCAGCCTGATTGGGAGCACTGCCAATTTTTTGCTGTTTTTTAAGAATCACATTTAGCTGCCTTCTTACTCTTTTTTTCTATTGAGCTGATGTCTTCCAAAACAACTCAAACTGATAGGTTGACTTAGAGAGTATTGACTTGACAGTTAAGACTGGAGGAGATTTCTGGAACATCAAAATAATCTTAAAAGGCATGGATAGCTGCCTTATTTTTGCTCACTTTTGCATTAGGTTTTTGTTTCATTTTTTTGCAGTGAGCGAGTGAAAATAATTTCCAGTTTAAATCTTTTCTTTCTTTCCACCAAAATGACATTGTTACTGCTTAATTTTTTATGTAAAAAATATGCACTTACTTAAATGTGTCTGAGTGATGTTGCCGTTTATGTGAAAAGTAACATAGTATAAAAATGATAAGAACAAGAACGGCCAAGCCAACTGTCACTCCAGCAATTACTCCAGGTTTACTAATAGCTGTCTGGCATCGATCTCCCGTGTACCAGTACTGGTTCGAAAGTGCACAGCTGGTGAGAGAATATTTGAAAACAAAGATGAGTGAATAAAGTGAGTAAAATAAATATTTATTAAAATTATCATAAAAAGGAGGTTTTATAATATATAATCAATAAATAATATAGTTTGGGAATGAATGGAATCTATTTTACTAGGTAGGTAGTGATAATCGTAATCTGCTAATTACGATTACCCAAAATTTCACGTAAATGTTTGCAATTATGACAGTATGTAATTATGTTTTGGACATGCAATTGGTTTTGTATAAAATATTCATAATTTCACTTAATTTTTGCATAATTTTCAAGTAATTTCCTGCTGATTTTAGTGGTTAATAGCAAAGCCCCCATACATGCTTTTGTCACCAAAATTGCTACATATGTTAAGGAGGATAGTGGAAATAAGTAGAAAAATAATTTTTCTAAAATTCTTGAGATTTTTTAGCAATTTTTGTGACAATAGCATGTATGGTGGCTTTACTACTAATTGCAAAAGTTAGCACATAATTACACGAAAATTATCCAAAATTGCTAAATTATGGTTCCTGATTACATTGAAAAACAAAATGAATTACAATTTTTCCTGAAATTTTCCATTATGATTTTGCATCATAATTGCGAAGTACTATGCAAAATTATGATTCCGCGAAATTTGTGCTGATCACTATAAGGTGTGATAGATGTCCCTTGCCATAAATATTTCACCCTGAAATATGTGTTATTTGTTTGCCAAGCTCAGTGCCCCTCTAGCTTGATGCATAGGTTCTATGGGTCTATGGGAGAGAAGAATATCTTCCAAGTGTGTATGAACTAAGAAACCATTTTACAATGGTTCAGACCCACTTATAGACAATTACCATTTTCTCCTGAGTTTTCTCTCAGGATGCAATTTTTCACTTATCTAAAAAATAACGTTTTAGCACTTAGCTTTGAAAAAGTACATAAAATGTAGGCAACACAAATTAATATCAAAATTCATTAGAGTATTTTCTTGCACGGTTGGAGCTTTAAAGGTATTTTATTAATAAGAAGATTTGAAAATATCACCTTAGAATAAACAAATTGGATATGAGCCAATAAGAGATATTCCTTTTGAATGCACCTCTGAAGCTGTTTTTAGATGATAGTGATGTGATGAGTTGACAACGCTACCTGACTACTTGATCTTAACAAAACACTATAGTCCTGTTAAGAAAGTTTTAGTGTCTGGAGTAAATGTGAGATGACTTTTAGAATCATCAGTTCCTTGAATAATTTGGTGACAATAAGAGAGATAAAGGAGCACTATAATATTGTAACACCATAAAAAGAGAGCCCCATAGTGGGGCTGGGCAAAATGAATAATGGTAAATTAAATCTTTTGTTTTTAATATGATAGATCTTTCCACCATAAGATAGTATGCGCATAAGTTTAGTATAGATTAACAATAAATACAACGTTTCCTTAAACCCTTGGGTGGCTTTGTTTAATCAGAGGGTCCCTTCTTTGTCCAAATGTAGGAACAAGCTCCTAGCTCAATTTTGTAATGCAGCCAAGGCTATAATAGCTAGAGAGTGGAAGTCTTCATCTATTCCTAATGTCATTTTAACTCATAAAATAACCAATTTTTTTTCTGGATGGAAAAAATAATCTCCTTGTCCGACCAGGATAAGTTTGATGCAATCTGGTCGTCCGGGTCTGACAAACTTTTCCCAAATGTATAGTGATCTTGCAGTTCTGTTTGAGAATTTTGACCTGATATGTGTATTTGGCACCTGTCTCAATATTTCTCTGGGCTCTAATTAGCGGTCACTATGACTTAACTTAGCACTTTGGACTTAAGCTGTTGTTTGTGTGCATTCTTCATCCTTTCTTCTATAAACCAGAAGTGTGATAACATGCATTGTATTTCTAACTTGCCTAATAAAGATCTTTTGTTAAAAAAGAACATAAATAAAAAGGTAGATGTAGTATAAAACACAGTGGGCACCAAAAGGTGTGTTGTTGCATACTTGGCTTTTCGCCGATGTCGCTTTGGCGAAGGCTGAGACGAATGATGGCCAAACCTGCTGTTGCACAAATACCAGGCGGCATTAATTACTGTTCCCCCTCTGAGTCATGGCAACTTGGAGGGAAAAGTAATACGGGGTCTGGCGATCACCGCCACATGTATTACACTACTGCACTGCCATAGACATAAATAGTAACCTGGGCCCAATGCGGGTAGGAGCGCGTGCTGAAATGGCCTGCTTCAGAGTTGTTAACTTACATAACATCCCCAAATCTACAGTTGGAGGCTTAGGAAGTCTTTCGGAGTCTGAGTGCTCCCAAAGGTCTTCAGGAGCACTCAGGCTCCCGAAGAAGACTTCCGAAGCCCCAGGTAGCAAATTAGCTTCAGACTCTCTTTAAGGTTAGCATATGAATTTATCTAATTTAAGTCCCTAACTGACTGTGCTCCTGGCTTGTCATTGCCATCACACTGAGGATATATGAAATTCTGCACATAACTAGAAAACAATGTGCAGTGGCATCAGAGTTTATCATATTAAATAAGATAAAGCAACAGTTAACACACTTCTGTAATGCTGTTGTGTTTTACAGTGGCAATCTCAGTTTTCTCTCTTTGCATCCATGCACAAACATGACTACAAATTACACCTACAACGAGGTATATGAAGTACTTATCATACACAGGTATTCTTATAGCTAGAAATTATTAATTAGACTATACATCCACTTTGAAATAATAATACTTTTAGCCCTATGCACATTTTTGATTGGCCACAATATTAAATACAGGCCTGACCCCTAGGTACTTACTAGCAGTGTGGACCCTTGTTTGTCACAGAACACTGTCCATGGTTGCAGTCTATAGGAATATTATTCTCGTTGCTGCAGTTGGTGACACATAGGAGCTCAGTCGTCTTGTTAATACCATAATAATATTGCTTCATATCCCCATCAATGCCATCACACATTCCTAGGGGGAAAAAAAGATATAAACATAATGTAGACTAAACTACTACTTCTACTCATCATTATCATCATTATTTTCTACATCAATCATTTTACAACAGGATCATCCACTGATACAGGTATAACAGAATTCTTGAGCAGCCAAGGGGCAATCCAAAACTACTAGGAAAATTTAGCGGATTAAAAGAGACCTAAAATTCCTCCTATTTAAAAGCAACACTTAGTGTGGTTTGCTGTCTTAAAACAGGAGGTATTTGTGGTAATTCAACTTTAAGTGAGTCACTGTGATCTCCCACAATGCATCACTACTGAATATGCAAATTATCTCTATATGCCCCTGAAGCCAGTTCTGTAAATTTCATAAGCTTTAGGCTTGCTATACACCAGCGGTTCTGGATGCAAGCCTGGCTTCAGGGGCATAAAGAGCTAATTTGCATATATATTCAGTAGTGATGCATTGTTGCTCACTTAAAGTCGAATCATTGCAAATACCTTCTGTTTTAAGAAGGCAAACTGCATTACGCATTGCTTTTTAGTAGGGGGACATGTTAGTCTCTTGTAGTCCAAAAATACTTTCCTAGGGGTTTTGGGTCACCCTGAGCTGTACTGTACTGTATTCTACTGTACTGGTCCAAGCCCCTATCCCATAGAGCCATATCAATCCCTGCCATGCACTGATGTGGACCAACAGTTAAAACAGGCTGTCTGCATTTTGATTTTATGTGGCTTTGTAAATTGTATAAGCTATAGGCTTGCTATTCAGAACCAGTGGTTCTGAATGTGTGCCCTGGCTTTAGGAGCATAAAGAGATGACTTGCATACTCAGTACTCACTAGTAATGCATTGTGGAAAACTACAGTCGCTCACTTAAAGCTGAATTATCACAAATACCTTCTGTTTTAAGAAGGCAAACTACACTGATACAGGTATAAAATACACACAAATACATTATAATACTAATATTTCAAAATAAAGGGTATGGTTAGGTAGGATGAGAACAGGAAGGCAAGAAGAAATAGTTTTAGTGCCCTGACCTTGTGAGCTTACATAGGGAGGGATGTGCTAAGCAAACAATGAAAAAACTGTAGCAGAGGAATCAGCAGGTTCTTTGACAGTTGGTGTAGGAGAAAAATGTGTGTACAAGTCTGGAGAATGAATAGGGCATATTATATTCTTATCTAAAAAGCTTTATTGTTAGCATGACTTAGGCCTTGTTCACATTATAAATCGCTAGCGCAATCACAAGCGCTGAGCTCTTTTGTGAGTGCTTTTTATCTGCTTGCCGACTGCGTCATGCTGATGGGGGTGGCCGCGGCGGCAGCCCCAGGACCGCCTAATGCCGATTGGTGTAAAGTCCTGGGGCAGCAGTTTGCGATGGCCGCTCGGGAGACTTAGACGGCGAAACCACCATCTTTACTGTTAGTACAGCGCTGCTGCTGATCCCCCTGGGGAACAAGAGAGCAATTGGCTCTCATAAGCAGAAGCCTATGACAGACAGCCAAACGCCATGACTGGCCAGCTGGGGGGAGGGAGGGATTGTTAAAAAATAAATAAACAGAAAATAGTAAAAAAAAAAAAAAATAGTAAAAAAAACACAAATATTTATAAAAAAAAACCCCTCTCCTTCCATTACAAGACTGCTTCCTGCTATGCAGCCTGTGCACACCATTTAAAGGGACCTACATCCTTACAGTCTATAGCATATTATAGTCAAGCCCAGTCTCCTGCTGCAGTTCAAAAGAATGCCGGTACTCCACTCTCCTCATTTTGAATCCAACATTGCAGAAGCGCTTTTAAAGCCAGTGCTTAAAAATAATATAAAATGCTCACAGTGTGAACAAGCGCTAAAGGTTTCTGTGTCCAAGCATGACAGGCATAGTGCAGAAGAGAATTCCAAAAAAGGAGGAAGAAGAGCAGATCTTGAAACCCATTAACTCATGGGATATTGAGTGGGCAGATCGATGCAACCAATTGCTAAAGTGAACTCAAGGTGAAAATAAACTGATGAGATAAACAATTGTATATATCCTCTGAATTTTTTTTTTTTTTTTTTTAGATATCTCATAGTTTTATTTTATTCTTAAAGAGGAATTGTCAGCCACAAAATCAAATTCCATTTACCCACTAGTCTGTGTTCATTATGCAGCCTGGAACTTCATCCTGCATTGCAAGCACTCCAATATATTCAGGAATATTTCAGCTGTAATAAATATCATCTCAAAGTAAACCTCGCTACCGTCGATGAGATGGAAGCTTGTCATCATCCTACCACATTCCTGTTTCTCACTGATTGGCTGAGGGCAATTCAGTGTGAAGCTGAAACCTGCTGATGTGTTCACAAAGCAAGCTAGCTATGACTGTGCATATTCTAAGAGAAGAAAAGTAAGGGTGGAAATAACATCAGAATCAGCTTCAGTCAGAGGGAAGCAAAATGGCAAATTCCAGGAACAGAATTCTGTTTATTTACTATATAAAAGTCACTGAAGTCAAAACGTGGACAGTATTCTACATCTGTTATGTAAGTAAAACAAGTATTTATTTACTTATATTTGTGGGTTTTTTTTCTTCCTGGGATAGTATGGCTGTCCCTCCTGCTTTAAAGGACTTCCGAGGTGAAGTATGGTAGTAAGGAATTGACTTATTTGTGAAGATAATACAATGCAGATCAGGACTCCATCTCCTGTTCTCCCCTGCACTATGTAGTTTAGCTCTAAATCTTACTGGACTTTTCCATGACCCACTTCGGTCGGGGCATTTGATCTGGATCTATAAATGCGATACGTGCACAGTAAATCAAGTTTCCTGTCATGTGCTGTCAGCATGCTCAGGAGATCAGCATGAGCATGACGTCTGCAGCGTCATTTGGCTGTGCTTGTGCATGATGAGGAACTTGATTTATGGATCCCAAAGTGGATAAGTCTAGGAGGATTTATAGCTAAATTATGCAGTACAGAGAAGAGGAGACAGAGTCCTGTTCTGCATTGCATTATCTGTACAAGTAAGTTGACTCTGTACTACCCACCTTCCCTTAAAGAGACTCTTAAACAAATTTTTCAGCCTTAGTTCTTCTATCCTATAAGTTCCTATGCCTGTTCTAATGTGCTCTGGCTTACTGCAGCCTTTCCTAGTTGCACTGTCTCTGTAATACATCGTATCTCCTTTCCTCTGTCGTGTCTGTTGGGCTAAGGCTTGAATGTGTGGAATGTGCAGGGCTGCTTGTGATTGTATAGAAGCGATACACACCCTCTGCAGGCCCCCTGCACACTCTGTATGACTCACGCACTCTGTTTATGTGAGCCTATCACAAGCTGGTTAGTTTGTTTGTAAACACTGCCTAAAACTGTTCATTACAAGCCAGGATTGCAGCAGAGAGTGGCAGAAACAGCACAGAGGGGCACAGGAGAAAATAAGGAATAGAATGGTATGCTTTTTAGTGTAAGAATATTAGAGTACAGATTCTCTTTAAAATATTTACAAAGTACATTTAATTTTTGTTGTTGTTGCTCATTTGCAGTTTATTAAGTGTCCCAGAGCTAACAAACATGATCTGTTGACCATTTGTTTGTATCTATTAGTCAGACACTCTTCTTTGCAAGGAAACAGTTTTATGGCTGTAATTACTTATCAGTGAGGGTTACAAAAGCTGTCACATGCATGCCTGAAGGTTAATTCTGTCAGGCAGTAAAAAAAAAGAGACACAGGCCTGGTTATTAATATGTAGGGCACTGTACATACACATGTCTATCATGTCACGTGTCACCTTGGGTCCACTTTAAGAAAACCACAATGCAGCAATGCAGTTAGTGAATGTATCTACGACAGCTGGGGGAGGGGGAGCTTTAAAGATAACCAAAGAAATAAGGTCGTATAGTGACAATTATAAAAAAAAAAGATAATGTTGGTAACTACAACAAGTCTACACAACTGGCAGCTTATAGCTAATCTCAGGATTGCCAGTAGCAGTACAAGCCTAAAGCAGATGCAAATTACTTTCAGAGAGGCATTTGTTTTCAATAAATGTTTTCAGCACTCTATACTGGCAAAAATGACTAGTAAGTGGTCAGGGCCGGCGCTACCATAGAGGCAAAGGGGGCAATTGCCCCAGGGCCCCAGAGCTTGTAGGGGCCCTCAAAGGTGTCTCCCCAACTTAATTGTTGCTCCCTTGGGCCCTTGCAGTCTTTGGCACCATAGCATCTCACATGTCCCGACAAGCGAACACCTCTTTCAAGTTTGTGGATTTGTGCACTTCCATCTTCACCCGCCACTAGCTGTACCTTCTCTCTGACCTGTGGCATAATATTACACAAAAACATGCGTCGGGTCACAGAGGAGAGGCGCCCCTGTAAGGATGAAGTCGGGGAGTGCATGAAGTCATGGACAGACAGAGGCACCCACCCACCAGAACAGGTGAGATGCTGCACTGCCAAAGGCTCAACAGGGGCCCCAGGAAACACAGTTAGGTTGAGTGGTGGTTGGGGGGAGAGGGAGAGAGTATCTGGTTCAGGGGCCCTGGGGTAAATTTGGCCGCATCAAAGGGCCCCTCATGATGCATTCTGCTTTGGAGGTGTATGTCAGTGGGGCCCCCGGATATATTTTTCCTGGGGGCCCCACAGTTACTAGAACCAGCCCTGTAAGTGGTTCAGCAAAAACTCACTAGTGCTGTTAGGAAATACCTATCTGAATCTGAATGGGGAGATAATTCGTCATGGAAATTCTGTCCATGCCAGGTGCTCTCAGGTTTCAATATATAAATAGCTGCATTCTAGCCCTATTTACTGAGTTTGGTTTTATCCAACAAATTCTAATAAGCAATTTGATACAGATAGGTTTTCAAGTCGCATAACATGCTGACTCTAATACTGCTCTAATATTTATCAGTTGCTCTGCATCAGTAATGAGTGAAAATGGCAATATTTTTTTTTGCATTCATTTTTTGCAAATATAATGTTAAATTTTGATTTTTGATTTAAAAAAATCCATCATTCTAGTGTGTTTTTTTTTTTTTTTGCGTTTATCGCAAATTTTCACAGTAAAAATATAGATTTTTGGTGGGTATTGATGGAAAAATAGTCACAGTAAAAATATAGTTTTTCCGAATGTATGCACTTTTTGCAATTTTTCACGGTAAAAATATAGATTGTTTTCTC
The DNA here is from genome assembly GCF_040937935.1 of Hyperolius riggenbachi. NCBI lineage: Eukaryota > Metazoa > Chordata > Amphibia > Anura > Hyperoliidae > Hyperolius > Hyperolius riggenbachi. The sequence goes on from NC_090648.1 coordinate 48,748,036, forward strand.
ACAAAAAATATTGATTTTGTTGCGAGAAACACAAAAACGTGAAAATGCAAGGAATTTTTCTTGAAAATGTTCTCAAATCAAAAATAGGATTTTTGATGCGAAAATGACCTCGGCAAAAAAAAATCACAAGCGACACTGCTCTGCATGCAACACAGACTAGACAACAGCACAAAGACAAATAGATATATTACAAACATACATAATTGTATGTATTTGTTTGGACACTTTCAAGGGAAATTTTACCCAACTAAAAAAAAAAACAAAAAAAAAAACAGATTACCTGTTACATCAAGCGGTACTCCATTGACTTTTGTTTCATTATGATTCCAGCACAATGCGTCTAAAAAAACAAACAATGAAACATGTTATATGTAACCATTCAACTATCGATATTACAAATTAAAGTGTATTTGTCAAGAGTACAATATAAGAAGGCATTTTCAGTTGCCAGATTTCGACTGTAATGTAGGAGAAATCAGTAACAGGCTGTAAGTTTATTTTGAATGTTGCTCTGTTTGGATAAAGTGGCATTCAGACAAATGTTGGTCAAATATAGAAATAAATGAAATAGAAATAAATAAATATTCGGAAGCAAATTATGTGGGCGCCAGAGAGCAACAGAAGTCGGAGCGTCGCTATAGGCACCCATACAAATATTGTTTATAGCAGGAGATTTAGGTGCCCACTATGCTACTAAGGATTTTTTTTCTATAAATTATATTAAGCATTTTTATGGTGGGCAGTTAAGGTAAGGTGCCCATGGGGGGCTTTAAGGTTCGGCACATGTTGGTTTGGAGGTTAGGCATGGGGAGGGGTTTTATGGTTAGGCATTGTTGGGGTTAGGCATCGGCAGGGGGGTTGATTAGGGTTGGGCATCACAGGGAGGATGAATAAGGATAGGCATTGGATGGGGTGGGGGTTATAGGTTATCACACATCATGATAAAACCATGTCACACATAGCTGATGCAACACAAACAGTTCAGTATACAGTCATTATACTTCTGCTTGCACCACAACCATGATCACGCATGTTGTCCTGGTTATTCCAACTAGAATCGTTGCACTTCAAACACACCAGGCCTCATAGGGAATAGGGATATCATTGCACCCTGTTGCAATGCGATTAGATTGTCAGAGGAACTTTTAGACTTGAAATGGACATAGTTTGGAAGTGCACTAAGGCTTCAATTAATCAAAGGCTGTTCGATAACAAAATCCCAGCCGTTAAAATACTGCATTCGGTATTTTATACTTGTGTGTGCTAATTCATCAATATTTTCCCATGTGTGGTAGATGTTCGTTAAGTTACCGAACTACTATGGCTTCAATTCATCAAAGGCTGTTGGATAACAGCAGAGCAGTGCAGAGCAGCTTGGAGTGTCTCTGTGATGTTACAAGCTGCCTTGAGGCATTTACAATAGAAGGCATCCCGACATCCCTTTAGATGTAAACATTTGTTATATTTACTGTTTTTTTTATGCTGCCTCTGCTGCTCTGAATCTGTTCTTCAGTCTTTCTTAACCACTTCGGGACCGGCCGCCTAAGGGGGGCTTAAGGACCAGGCATTTTGCGGTGGAGGGGGGTGCGCGCGATTGGGGGGTCGGGCGGCCGGATCCCGTCTGTGGCTGGCTGGGCAGTGTCCCCCCCATGGTGGCCAGTGTCCCCCCTTATGCCAGCAGCAATCACTCACCTTCCAGGGTCCAGCGATGAGCCGCAGTAGCCCCCTTCTTCTCCAGCTGGCATCTCCGCTCCAAATGACGCTCAGGTCGGGTCGCGGCTTGATGACGTCATCAAGGCGGGACCCGGCGCTGACGTCAGACGGAGCAGAGATGCCAGCTGGCCAGAGCAGAGGGGGGGGTGCCGATTGTCGCTGGAACAGCAGGGAGGTGAGTGGATCCTCTTCTTTCCCCCCCTGCTGCCGCCGTTGTCAAAGTGATCACTACGATCCGACGGCGATCGTAGTGATCACATGATCAGCAGCCATACGCGATGGCTGCTGATCACTCGGGGGAGATGCCAGCTGTCATATGACAGCTTAATCTCCCCTCTCGGGTGCGCAAGATCGCATCTGGATGGTTCTTTAGCGCTGACGTTGAATCAACGTCCGGTCAGAACTGTACCACCACCTGCTGGACGTTGATTCAACCTACGTCGGTCCCCAAAAGGTTAACATTTTATTTAATTGCCACAACTTAGATTAACTTCCCGGAGACATTACAAATGCCATGCTTGTTGATTTCACCACTAGCAACTTTGCATTTTAATACAGGGACTCAAAGGGTTACACCGCCGAAGGGTGCCTGGAAAATATCTTTTGTCCACTTCTCTCTGATCACTGCCTGGGGGGTCTGAAAGCTTGTTCCACTGGAGAAGCCTGTGTGACCTATCAGCGGCACTTGCAGGAGAACAGGGGCTGTTTTTATTGGCTGCCTGCTCCTGTCAATCATGAGGACATACACAGGAAGGCATTCGAAGCTGGTTACCAACAGAGGAGAGCTGGAGATAATCACTGAATGTGTTAGTGAATGCTGTAACCTTGATGAATTGACATTTACTGACATTTGCTGACGTGTTGAGCACAAGTCGGTAACTTATCTCATTGCTCTGTAATTTCAGCTTTTCATGCGGTAACAGTTTTGATGAATTAACATTTTCTTAAGTGCTCCGTAAAGTCAGCTGGTTTCAGCATTACCGAATGCGGTAATGCTTGATGAATTGAAGCCTAAATGCTGCTTTCCATTACAGCATTAGTTAGACATACATACTGTACATAAACCCACACATACCATTAGTTTGTGCCTGCTCTGTTGAACAGCTGTCATTGTAAAGACGACGGTCTACATGGTGCTGCAAGACTTCTTGTTGTCCTACAACGTCCTGGAACGCGACTTCTGCAACAACTTTGTGTAGGACAGCAATACTTCCTTTCCTAGAAAGGAAAAAAAATCTATTAGTGAAAACATCAAAAGCTGTAATTCTGAGTCATAGTTGTTTGGATTTGATCAGTCATTAGGCCAGATGCCTAAAATTGCAGTGCACAGCAATTTTACAGTTACTAGCACCTGTGTCGCGCCACCCATACATCCAAAAGGGCCACAGACGTTGGTAACGTGCAGCGTAACATTCATTACCATAGCAAAACACATTTCTGTGGTAATGCCTGTTGTGTTAGTCGGTTAATGGGTGTCGCAGGTAATAATAATGGTAAAAATTGCTGTGAGCACCCTGCACATGCAGTTTATTGCATCTGGCCCAATATCTCAATGGACTGAAATTTAAGTTAGTAAACTACATAGCATATATTTCTGGCAGATTTGAGCGTTTTAACCTCTTGAGGACCACAGGTTTATCCCCCACTAGGGACCAGGCGATATTTTACAATTCAGCACTACGCAGCTTTAACAGTTCGCTGCTCGGCCATACAACTTAGCACCCAAATGAACTTCACATCCTTTTCTTGTCACAAATCTGATTGCTGCTGTTTTATTTATTTATTTATTTTTTATTTTAAATTGCAATTTTTAAAATACAAAATCCTTTTTTTTTTTAAATTAACCCCCCCCCCCCCCCCAATTGGCCTTGGACTACAATACATATATTGCACAATACATACATAGGCATATGACTATGATTAGATTGTGAGCCCCTCTGTGGGACAGTTAAGTTGCAGTGCTACACAGAGACATTTCACCCGCCCCCCTCCTTGTGATGATTGCATCCTGCCAGCCGCCGATCACGGATGCTTATTTATGGGCACTCGCTCTCCAGCAAGCGTGAGCTCTCAACTATTCTCATGAGGAGCGAGATGACGCCATATGGCATGGCGGAGCAATAAGGGAGCCACTCTGCGGCCGCTATCCTGTATTAGCAGAGTGGTTAATCACATGTGTGAGTGATCTACTGAACCTCACAAGTCAGATACAATTTTATTTTGAATAGTTAATAGAACAAAAAGAGTGATGGGGCCTCACACTACATTTTCATCAAACATGTGAGGAGGTGGGAAATCAATGGTTTGAGTCTTGTTTTTTGTTTTTTGTTTTTTACTGTTTAGTGCAGTTAGTTGAAGTGAGCGGTGGTCCTGTGATCTTCTTGAAGTACTTAAAATGAAATGTATTAAACATAGCCTATCAGCCTATCACAGCCTCAGCCTATCACAGCAGATCACTCCTGTGTCCCACAGGGGGGCAGCTGTGTCACTCGGCTGTCCCCAGTACAGCGCTGCTGTAGATCGCAGTGCTGTATGGATAAATAGACGGCGATCACCGCTCAGAGACACCAAGCAGGAAATGGGCTCGCAGCCTGCGCGTGATCTCCTGCAAAACAGAGCCCCAGGACTTAACGCCGATCAGCATCAGGCGGTCCTGGGGCTGCCACCGTGGCCACGCCCATTGGCGTAACGCGGTCAGCAAGTAGTTAAAAACTGATTTAGTAAAAGTTTGCCCATTGTAAAATCGTTCCCTAATTTGCATTTTACTGATGGCAACTTGGCAAGGTGTATGATTGTCTGTTGTGTGTTCCAAAGTGAGCAGAAACAACACAGGGCTCATATTCAATTTCCTTTTTCTCTTGCATTTTCTCCTAGGTGATGTTTTAAAATTTGTTAATTGCATCACCAGCAAGTAAAAAAATACTCAAAATTTGATGTTACTTTTTCATCCACTTTTTGGAACTACTGAGCCTGCGCAGTAAAGCCCGGAGGACGTCTGATGACGTCAGCGCGCCGCCGTGAGGCGCATTTTGGAACGCAGAAGGAGCCCGACCTGGCCGCCGGCCTGGCCAGGTCGGGTCGGCCACCGGAGACCACCGGCAGCCTGCGGAGCGGCGCCGAGGGCACCTCCTGCCTGCCACGGGCTGGAGTAAGCCCCAGGTAAGTGGATGCGGATTTTTATTTTTTTTAAACAGTCCCTGAACCTTCCCTTTAAGGTAGTTAAAGAAAATATGAAAATTACCTCCTAGGAGATAACTTAGGAGAAAAAGTGAATTGCATATGGGTCCTTGTCTCACAGAGTACACTAGGACCGAAGGCTGCATAAGTAAAAAACCTAGGTTGTGACATCACTGGGGGGAAGGGTTACATATACAGTATATTACATATATACAGCAATATATGGGTATAGGAAGTCAAGTGATTCTGATGCTGAAACCAGGATAAGTAACATAAAATTGGGTATCCTGAATAATTTTCTACATTATACTATATGTCACTAGTGTTCCTGTTTAAATGCACTTTAATATTCATTCCTATGCCCTGTTATGATTTGGGTAAAGAGGGGCACATGGGGGTAAAAGACAAGCATTCGGCTATAAGACTGAAGGTTCAAGCATAACATTTCTATTCTTACGTTATAGAGATAATCTCAATTCCTATTATTTTTCCATCATATTCCTGTCTGTAGAAAAGTAACATCTGTAAGACAAAAAAAAAAGTTACTTGGATCTCCAAGCTTAACCAAAAAAGGATATACATGTCTTTAATAAGTATGAAATGTTATGTACCCTGGCCCTGTCCTGTTTATATACATATACTATTCTATTATATTTTTAATACATCTTCATTTTATGGCATTTTCAGTATAGCTACTGAAATTATACAAAGCTGAAAGTAGAAAAATTATTGCACACCTTTGAAAACAGTGTAGAATTTGTTTCTTTAACCTCCTGGGCAGTATGTCAGACACTGTGTCGGGCAAGAAACACGAGTTGAAAGCAGAATGCCTGACACAGTGTCGGGCTGCAGTTTGTGGCACTTCCTGTGTTTCTCCTGCTTCCCCCGTATGTCCTCCTCCTCTTCCCCCATTTGTGCCCCCCCCACCCCAGTGTGTCCTCCTCTGCCCCTTGGATAATAATCAGAAGTGGAAGCTTGGCTCATCTCATACGCTGAAGATCACAGACCTCTCCTCTCCTTCGCTGTTCCCCTAGTGCTGGGTTGTGCTGGTGACACAATCAGCAGAAACTGGCACTAGGGGAGCCATGAAGGGATGGAGCAAAAAAAAAGGGGGGGGGGGTGAGCAGAGCGCAGACAGGGGCAGAAGAGGACATATGGAAGAGCGGAGCATAAATGGGGGCAGAGAAGGGCACATGAGTATGGAGGAGAACACACTGGAGACAAAAGGGGAGATACTGGATACAACTGGATACAGAGGGGGAACATATGGTGGACAGAAGGGGATACATGGGAAACAGAAGGGGACAAACTGGCGGCAGAAGCGGAGACATGGGGCAGAAGGGGACACACTGGTGGCAGAAGGGGACACATGAGGGACAAAAAGGGACACATGAAAATGTGAAAATGTAATTGGATCACTCTTTGCACAGATATCCAGCAAAAACTGAATACCAGAGAGGTTAACCTCTTCCCGGCCGTGTCACGCCGATGGGCGTGGCCGCGGCGGCAGCCCCAGGGCCGCCTAACGCCAATTGGCGTAAAGTCCTGGGGCTCTGTTTTGCAGGAGATCGCGCGCACGCTCCTGCTCAGTGGGCGCTCGGGAGGCTAAGACTGCAAAACCGCCGTCTAATTCCATTGTACAGCGCTCTGATTAGCAGCAGTGCTGTACTGGGGACAGCCGTGTGACACGGCAGTCCCCTCCTGAGGCACAGAAGTGATCGGCTGTCATAGGCTGAAGCCTATGACTGCTGATCACAGGGATTGGCTGGCGGGGGGGGGGGGGGGGGGGGGGGAGGGAGGGGGGGGGGTTTACAGAAATAAATAAAAAAACACCTTTTTTATTAAAAAAAACACATAAACACAAACATAAACAAACAAACAAAAAAACATCTGGGGGGCGATCAGACCCCACCAACAGAGAGCTCTGTTGGTAGGAAGAAAGGGGGGGGGATCACTAGTGTGCTGTGTTGTGTGGTCCTGTAGCTTGGCCTTAAAGCTGCAGTGGCACATTTTACATAAAATGGACTGGGCATTAGAGAGGTTTAACACTGAGGTCCTCAAGAGGATAAAGTGTATCTATTGGGAAAGCAATGCAAAAACATAAAAGTAAAATACTTACCTCAGTAGACGGAAGCATCTGAAAGCTCCAAAGGCTTTACCAAACCTTCCTAACCCCACTACTTCTCGCCAGGACCCTCCTTCTTCATGACCTTCCTCCCATCCATGAATGAGTGTGGCAGCATGGTAAGAACCACGTGTAATGAAAAAGCCATATACAAAACATGCTGTGCTACGCTATGCACAGGTGCATGATGGCCGGCACCTGTGCAGTGCAGCTGCACTCATTCACGGATAATAGCGCAACTGCGCAAACTTATTCAACAACCGCCTGTAGAAAAGGCTCAGCGGGTCCCCAGTGCTGGATCGGCGAGCTCAGGGGGAATGGGTAAAGTTTCGGATTATCAGAATTCCCTGCCTAGAGGTAAGTGTATAACTTTTTCCCTATAGGCACACTTAAATGTGATACATAAACCAATAATTTGTACTTTGTTGCTCCACACTGTGCCTTATAATGTTATATAGCAATATATATTGTATAGTACTCTATAATAATTTCACTAGTGCTAAAGTTTTTGGGGCAATCGAAGACTCAGTAACTTTTTTCCATGTCCACAGTAGGGATAACTGAAATTGCCCAAACCACTTTCATGATTTTTTTGCAAAAAATACAAAGATTTACATGAAATTTTCATTTTTGCCTCATGCCAAAAATTAAGGCAAATGAAGCTACTGAGGACAGAGAGCAAATGTTAAACCACGATTGTAAAAGAATGAAACAAAGAAGAGTATATGAAGGGCAATAGAGGGAGGAGAGAGGAAGGCTTAAACTGTAATCAGGAAAGAAACCAGCAAAGAAGGGCTAATGACCGGAGTGAAGATATGGAGGAGAGGGATGCGTAAGCCGTAATCATGAAAGAAAAAAAAAGTGCAAATGAAGGGAATGTAGAGAGAGAGGAAGTTTTAAACCATAATCATGAAAGAAACAGGTGAAGGAGAACAAACAAAGGAAGTTAGGAGAGAGGAAGACTTAAAGTGGAACTAAACTCAGAACTTTGTCTCTGCTCTAAAAGATTAGCCATAACATGATAACCTTTAGAGGATTTTTTTGTTTTGTTTTATTTTATTTTTATAACAGTTTATGGAAATCCTAAAAAAAACCCTGAAGTTTTAACACTGATTCACTTTACTGGAAGCACTGAAAGGGTTAAGCCTCAGTGTTTACCTATAAGCAGGGATCAGTCATGGCACAGCTCACAGCTCTGATTCACAGCTGCTGTTAAGAGCTAATTGGCCAGTTTGGTAAAGCTTAACAAACACAGTGCACACATCACTGAATTTATTCAGCAGCTATATGTGCAGTAAAGACTTTGCATTGTGTGCTGTGCTAGAGTTTGGGTCCGTTTTAATCTGTGATTGTAAATAAAGCAGCCAAAGAAGGGCAAAGAAGGGGAAAAAAAACACAGCAGAAAGATCTGTATTAGCCCCAGCACAAACTCACCTCCCTGGTATCCAGCGCTGAAGTCCTCCCTCCATGCTCCAGGTGGTGCTCTAATCCTGTATTGAGATTGCCATCTGTCATCATGATGACAAAGGGCAATCTCACCCGAGGTATCCAGAGCCTTTGAGGACAGGAAGGAGAATGGCTGCCAGCGTCTGTATCTGTGGGAGGTGAGTTAAAACGCCTGATGCGTGCAATGCTCTGCTCAGTCCTGCCGGCAGCTACCATGAGTCACACTAAGGGTTACTGCTCCTGGCTTGTTTTTAAATTATAACATCTTCCTAGTTAAACTAACAGTCCAAGAATTTAAACTCCGAAAATATGGATCTGCAGTCTAAAGGGAACCTTTAAAATAAACACATGGGGCCTGATTCACAAAGCGGTGCTAACAGTTAGCACCCTGGTGAAAAGCCCTTTATCACGCCTAAACTCAGTTTAGGCATGATAAGTTTAGGTGTGATAAGTTTAGGTGTGATAAGTTTAGGCATGATAAGTTTAGGTGTGATAAGTTTAGGCATGATAAGTTTAAGCACCAACTGCGTTAGCACCGCAGTGCACAGCTGATCAAAAGTTTTGCGCTAGCAAAGTCTGGTGCACTTCGCATAGAGTTTAATGGCGCTGCTTTGCGTGCGGGACTTTGCACGCTATCTACACTTATCTAAACTTAGCATGCCTAAACTTATCACACCTAAACTTATCACACCTAAACTTATCACACCTAAACTGGCTTTTCACCAGTGTGGTGCAAAGGTTATCATGCCTAAAGTCTTTTAGACGTGATAACTGAGTTATCACCGCTTTGTGAATCAGGCCCTTGATGTATCTGCAAATTAATATTACATACTAACTTCACCATCAGTTCCTCTCAGAAGTTCACCATTTTCTTCTTACAGTGATCCCTTCCAGTTCTGACAATATTTTGTCGGAACTGAAATATACCAGTTGCTGTCAGTTATATTTCAGCAGCTGTCAGTTACAACTGAATGTGAAAGGTAATGTCCATGTTTCCCTATGGCTCAAGTGGGTGATATTACAGTTTAAAAGTGTGCTGACCAGGAAGCTGTTATGGGGTAATGTCTGTTTTTAAAATGAAGGACGGAGAATTCCATTGATCACAGTGGACACATGGGACACAGGAGGGGAGGAAGAGATTGAGGAGTAGACTACAGAGGAGATAAGTATGACCCGTGTATGGTTATTTTGACTTTTTATTTTCAGTACAGGTTCTCTTTAAGCCCACAATGTTGCTGCCCATAGAGGTAAAATAATATAGACCTACCTCATTGATGAAGCGCTGTGTAAAATTTTTATGTGCTTCAGTGTTTGTTTTGTTGAGATCCTCATGAAACTCTTGACTGTGTATGCGAACGTAGACAGTGACTGTGGCATGTACGATATCTGTAGGAAGCAAATTTTACCATTTTAGTGCCACTCATTCATTCTCCTAAATGTCTCTTGAACACACTACACACTATTTAGACAGTAACTGCATCACCTTTCTATTTCTGCTAAAATTTGTGTTTGCTCAGTGCCCCCTATTTTGGGCTATTGTTATTACCCATTTAATTATTATTACCCATTTAAGCAGATCAACCAGAATGGTAGAGCAGAGCTAATCTATTAAAGGACAAATAAAGTGAGAAGAATATGGAGGCTGCCATCATTATTTTCTTTTAAAGAAAATCTGTAACAAACCCTCTAGGGTTATACTTACCTTGGGAGGGGAAAGCTTCTGGAACCCAGTCCTCTTCACCCTCCAGGATTAAGTGATGAGAGCCCCCTGCGCAGCATAGCAGACCCAATCAGGTTGGCTATTTCCACCTGAGCCAGATTGGAAAACCGCTACTGCACCTGTGCAGGATCACAGTAGGCAAATATTGCAGTCGCTACAGTGCTTATGCCACAACCATCATCCTTGTTGTCTGTGTTTTTTGGGAAGACAGTGCTGGATCCCTGAGGCTTAGGAGGATGGTGGAAGCCTCATTAGGATTAGAGATGGCCTGATCGGTTCACTGGTGGACAGTATCCGGCGAATTTCTGCTGTTCGCATTCTCCGCAAACTGCGAACATGTGGCGTGTTCGACCCACCCCCTATACATCATCATTGAGCTAAACTTTGACCCCTTACCTCACAGTCAGGAGACACATGGCAGCCAATCAGCCGCACCCCTTCCTGGACCCCCCACCCCCTAATAAAAAGCAGTTGTGGTGGCCATATTGGATTCATTCTCTGCTGGCTGCTGACTGTTAGTGAGAGCAGGGTCAGACTTGCTGCGGATAGGTAGGGAAAGCATTAGCTAGGCCTGTGTCCTTGTTCTTCGCACATCGGTCTCCTGTGTTTTTTTTTTTTTTTTTCGTTTGACACCCCACAGCTCACTGACACCCAGAGCTGTGTGCACACTACTGCTGTTGCCTCATTGAGTTGCAGGTACAGAACCACTCCAGTGCATTATTATTTCACTGTATTCTGATACCCATCCCTGCCCTAACATCGCTGTTTAACCTATCCCTCTCCACTAGAACTTTTCCATCCTCACTCAAGAGGGCTGTTGTAACACCACTACTTAAAAAACCATCTCTAGACCCCACCGAACTTGCTAACTATGTCAGTGTCACTTCTCCCATTTGCATCTAAATTGCGTGAACGCCACTTTCATGCTGAACTAAGTCAGTATTTATCTGCAAATTCCTTGCTTGATCAGTTCCAGTCTGGCTTCCCGGCCAAACCACTCCACAGAAACAGCCCTCACCAAAGCAGCTAATGATCTCCTCACAGCTAAATCCAAAGGCTATTATTCCATACTCATCCTTCTAGATCTGTCATCAGCATTCGACACTATCGACCACACTCTACTCGTACAGATCCTTTCATCTATAGGAATAAAGGACCTCGCTCTCTCCTGGATATCTTCCTACCTCTCTGGAAGGTCTTTCACTGATTCTTATTCAGATCAGGCCTCCTCTTCACATCCTCTGTCTGTAGGGGTACCTCAAGGCTCTGTCCTCGGTCCCCTCCTCTTCTCCATCTACATGCACGGTCTTGGTAACTTAGTCAGCTCATTTGGTTTCCAATACCACCTATATGCAGATGATACACAACTGTACCTCTCGGCCCCAGACCTTAACTCCCTCCTCACATGGGTTCCCGACTGCCTGTCCGCTATTTCCTCTTCCTATTTCCTCTTTCATGTCCTCTCGCTTCTTAAAACTTAATATGAATAAAATTGAACTAATAGTCTTTCCACCATCCCTGTCCACCTCTTTGCCTGATATTACAATAAATGTTAACAACACGTCTATAACATCAGTTCCCAAAGCACGGTGCTTGGGGGTAATATTTGATTCTTCTCTCTCATTTACTCCTCACATTAACTCCCTAACCAGCTCCTGCCATTTCCAACTGAAAAACATAGCACGTATCCGACCTGTTCTCTCCCATGACACAACCAAAATGTTAGTACATGCTCTTATTATATCTCGATTGGACTATTGCAATATATTGCTTGGTGGACTACCAACTAACCGACTAGCACCGCCCAATTCTGTACTGAACTCAGCTGCTCGACTCATTCATCTCTCCTCTCGCTCTTCCTCTGCTGATCCTTTCTGTCAAGCTCTTCACTGGCTACCAATTAATGAGAGGATTCAGTTCAAACTCTTAACCCTAACCTACAAAGCTCTCCACAATCTCTCTCCCCTGTACATCTCCTCACTAGTCTCCAGATACCAACCCAACCGCAAACTCAGATCTGCACACGAGCTTATTTTATCCTCTTCTACAATTACCTCCTCACATTCACGTGTACAAGACTTCTCACGTGCCTCACCCCTCCTCTGGAATGCCCTTCCACAACACATCCGACCGCCACTCTCCCACCTTTGAAATCTTTAAACGTTCCCTCAAAACCCACCTTTTCCGACAAGCATATTCTCTAGCTTAGGCCATGCACCCACTAACTAACCTAATTACGCACTGCCTGTACATATACTGTATACTTGTTTCCACCCCATTCCTTTAGATTGTAAGCTCACAAGGGCAGGGCTCTCACCCTTTTGTGTCATGGAATGTTATTAATGTAATTGCTTGCACACTGTTAGACATTTATACATTTTAGTCATCATGTTAAATCAAATTGTAATCAGCAGTTCTGTATTTTGTATCAGTGCTCATATTTGATGTATATCATTGTCTGTATCATTATGTATCCCTTGTTTGTTTTCTTACATTGTACAGCGCCACGGAATATGTTGGCGCTCTATAAATAAATAATAATAATAATAATACTATTGCATTTCTCTGTTTGTGACACTCCGCAGCCCACTGATATCCAGAGCTGTGTATCGTGTGATTTCTGCCCTTCAGGGATTAAAACCCAACTACGTCAACTCACGGTTCCTGACTACGTTTACATATGAAATGAATTACAATTTTTCCTGAATTTCGTATTACAATGTCACATCGTAATTGCAAATTAAACTGCAAGGTTAATATAATGTGAATTTGTGCTCATCACTATGAAAGACCTGGCATGACAGATGTTTAAATGACCTTGGGAAACACATGTCCACATGTTAGATTCTCCACCAAATGGCCAAAAAATAAATGGCTCAGCCTAGTTCAGATTTTACACTGAAAAAAAGTGCTGTCTTTGTCTTCACCCCACTACACACACAGAGAAGACCCGCTGTCAGCATGCTTTCCAGTCTCTGTAGGGGGTGAGAAAAGAATACTATCAAACTGCACTGCACTTAACCCAATGACAGCTTCAAACAAGATACATCATTTGAATCTGCTTGTGCAGTGTAAACCTCTGGTGGGATGACTCATCTGGCTGCCTAGTGCAGCCAAACCAGTGCATGGGAGTAAGAAGCTAAATTTACCTGCTCCAAGAGAGTTCTTCTCTTCCTCCACCGGCGGCTCTGAACTCTCGGCAGGTCTTCTGGGTCCCGGTCACATCTGATTACATGATACAACATGTGATCGGGATCCAGGAGACTGTGTCAGTTTACAGCGCTACCCAGTGGTGGAAGAGGGGTGATGGAAGACACTCTTCTAGCAGTGGTACTGCACCGCTGACACAGTGTCCTAGATCCTGATCACATGTTGTATCATGTAATCGGATGTGACTGGGACCCAGAAGACCTGACGGGAGTTCAGAGATACGGCATGTATCATCATCCCTTTTCTACCACCAAGTGGTGCTGTAATGCTGACACGGTCTCCTGGATCCTGATCACGTCATATCATGTGATTGGAAACAAGGAGACATGTCGGGAGTACATCGCTGCCACGGTGGAGGAAGAAGACGATTCAGCCGTCAAGACAGTTATGTATTTGAGCTCCCTGACACCACTCCTACACTGTCACCACACAACCTGCCGAATCTGCCATTCTGGGGAAGGAAGACTTCCCAGTTCGGCCCTGTAGACAAATAAAGTTTAATTTAATTTGGCTGCTAAAGAGTTGAAAATAGGCAATGTTGTAATTTAGAGACTGCATCTAAAATACAGTATAAGCACTGGTTGCGATGAAACAGTGCATTTATTTATACCAGATATGGAGGAAAAGGTGGTACAAGTGATTAAGAAAGGGGTTTGGTTTAAGCATAGGGACTTCACCACTAAAAAAGAGGGACATTTGAGATTTATGACATTCATCTGGTCAAGGGCGGACTTGCAGTCAGGTCACACCAGTTTATCAGAGTGATCAATGGTGATTAATGTTATCAGAAATATACAACACACGGACCTCTCTTTTGTTCAACAATCTTTAGAACCATAAAAACTTACCTTGTCTGATTTCATCTGATATAAATTCACACCGGCTCCCATAGAAGCTCTTCCTGCAGAAGCACTTTTCATTATTCCAAGTGCCTCCATTTTCGCATTTGCCTCCTGTGAAACATTACACAATATATCAGCTTTCATAAATAATTAGGAAATAGGGCTAAAGTATTACATGCAACAGTAAAAAACAGTTTTTAGAAAAGACAGCAGAATTACATCACGTCAAGTGAGAGATGACCTTCTGTTCATGTCTTATGCAAAATAATGCTAATTACCATATTTTTCACACCATAAGATGCACCTGACCATAAGCTGAACCAAGGTTTAGAGGACAAAAAACAGGGTAAAGTAAGATTCTCAACCTGGTGCATCTCCCCCTCCTAAAATAACACAACAGTAAAAAAGGGCGCAGGAGACTAGTGGACAAATCGGGCGCCGCCATTCACTCCCATAATAAATATCGTTTAATGGGCGCCCGATAGGAAAAAAGGGCGCCGGAGAAAAATAACATTTTAAAAGCGGCGCCCGGAGACTTAATGTTTTATTACTGCTTCTCATGATTACACATTATTTAATGATTTATACATTTTTTAATATTATTTTTAAACGAAAAACAGTACAATATTTTTTTCAAACATTATTTTTAAACGAAAAACAGTAAAAAAAAATTTTTTCACATTATTTTTAAACAAAAAAAACGCACAATATGTTTTTGAAACTTTATTAATGCTTATCACAGGGGGGTCTTAGGTTTAGGCACCAACAGGGGGGTCTTAGGTTTAGGCACCAACAGGGGGGTCTTAGGTTTAGGCATCAACAGGGGGGTCTTAGGTTTAGGCACCAACAGGGGGGTCTTAGGTTTAGGCACCAACAGGGGGGTCTTAGGTTTAGGCACCAACAGGGGGGTCTTAGGTTTAGGCACCACCAGGGGGGTCTTAGGTTTAGGCACCAACAGGGGGGTCTTAGGTTTAGGCACTAACAGGGGGTCTAGGGGTTAGGGGTAGGTACAGGGAGGGTTACTTAGGCACCAAAAGGGGGGGGGTCTTAGGTTTAGGCATCAACAGAGGGGTCTAGGGGTTAGGGGTAGGTACAGGGAGGGTTACTTAGTAAAAAAAATTTAAACGTTATTATACGTTTCACTATTTAAACGAAAGATTAACGTTTTTACAATTTCCGATTTAATGCACATTATTTAATGATTTATAACTTTATAAAACATTAATTTTAAACGAAATACAGTACAATACATTTTTAAATGTTATCCATGCTTATCGTTTAAAACCCCGCGCCCTTTTTTCCCAGCGCCCCTTTTTAACGTACGCAGGGCCCCAGCAGAGTAGCTGCAACCACCAGATGTCACCCACCCAGCTGCTTTCCTCCATCCCTTACAAGCTAAGGACTACTGACAGATGGTGCCAGGTAACTCCCCTGTAAGCTGCCGCCGCCCCATCTAAAGACTAGTGGCAGCCAGGGCCAGGTGACTCCCCCATCCAATCTGTCTCCCAACCCCCACCCCATCCAAGCTAAAGACTAGTGGCAGCCAGGGCCAGGTGACTCCCCCATCCAATCTGTTTCTTACCCCCCTATCCCATCCAACCTAAAGACTAGTGGCAGCCAGGTCCCAGAGCAGGATCATCCACCAGGCAACCTAGGCAGGTGGTTGGGGCCTAGTGGGTGTCAAGGTGCCCATCTGCCACCTTTTTTTGCCTCTCTTCACCTCAGCTTACCAAAAGGATCACAAGGGGGCCCCAAATCCACTAACTTGCCTAGGGCTCTACTATATCTTAATCCCTCCCAACACATCCAAGCTAGAGACTACTAGTGGCCAGTACCAAGCAAAGTGATCCCTCTTTCCAAGAAAGTGTTCTCCCACTGCAGCCACCTCCCCATTACATGGGCGCTTGCTACGTCATCCCCATAAGAGTTGCAGAGAATAAGCGCAGTTGATGCCTCTCCTCTCCAGGCGGCATGCTCCAATGGAAGCAGCTTGTATCTTCTCCTGTATTACAATTGCCAACTGTGCTCGTAGGGAGGAATGGAGAGGAGAGTTGACAGTGGATTCTTTTTAAAGAATTGGGGCATTACTGGTACAGTACTCAACCTCTAAAAGTTTAATAATATGGCTGCAACCATTTAATCTTCAAGCTAACCTCTTTATGGTCAAACACAACAACCAAGTTTGGGTTGAAAACATTTGCTACCTAAATTACCTCTCCTTTACACGTACCTATTAAGTCAATGATTTTCAGTTGGGCACCTGGTTGGCCAAAAGACAGCTCTCTCTGCTCCCGCTGAAACTCCTGGACCATGTTAAAAACTATAACCTGTCCGAGTCATGGGGGGGGGTTGAACATGTAATTTGAGGTCCGGCTATTGTCAGCAACCACATTACAGGGATTTCTTGAGAAATCCCCCTGCGCCGCTATAGCCATAGTTAACATTAGGGCTCATGGCGGCACCCAAGTCAGGTACTAAGCAGCACCGACAAGGCGCTGAGATGACCTGATTCATCCATTGCTAGGTACAGAGTGTTAATAATGACCATTGCTCATCCTTGATCATTTTGGACACTCTTTTCCTATTCAAATATATACATGTAATTAAGGCGCTGGGAAAATTGGGTGCAAAATAAAGCCGAAAAACGGCTTACTCTGCTCCTGCCAAAGTCCCAGCGGCATTAATTATTATTCCCTCTCCAAGCTGCCATTGCGACGGGTATAAGAATCAGTTCAGCTTCCAGCTATTGCTGGTGGATGAATTACCCTCTTTTTATTGTAATTTGGGCTCCTTTTTTTGATGGCACCCAAATTACTGACTGATTGCTGCTATAGCCTTAATTTACATTACAGCCTATGGCAGCATAAGCTGCCCCAAAATCACTGGCACCCTTTTTACCTGACTCAAATCTATGCTGCTCAGCTATCTGCTCTATGTAGAACAACTTGAGTGGCTATGCATGGTTTTTCAGCATTCAGCAGAGAAAAGAGCTGGCACATCCAAAGTAAATCTTTATTGGTTCCATGCAAAAGCATACAGGCAATGTTTCGAAGCCACGTAGGGCCCCTTTATCAAGGCAATGCTGCTGTTTCCTGCCGAGTACACACCGCTGCATGCAAGTGTTTAGAGGAGCCTGACTCTACAGGAATTTTATACAGCGGCAGAAAGATTTGTGCCTCCGAGCAAGCATTGCCTTGATGAAAGGGCCCTAGGTGGCTCCAAAACATTGGCCATATGCTTTTACATGGAACCAATAAAGATTTACTTTGGAGGTGCCAGCTCTTTTCTCTGTTTATTACTGTATAGAGGGTGTAGGCTCTCTTTTTCAGCTGTTACACTCCCCTTAAAGGCAGTTTGATCCTTCAGTGTTTGGGAGACAACACTACAAGTGGTTTTTCCAGCATGCGTGGTTACTAATGACAAGTCTAAAGGTATAAGGAGACTGACATAAAGAATTTGCATAGATGCCTGAAATTATCACAAACAATCATTTTGAGTGATCAAAGTTGCACTGCAGTAAACAGTATGAGATATCTATATATAAAACAACATTCTAACTAAAATAAAAAAAACTTGACAGCTTATTTTTGTTGTTTGCTAACTTGTGAACTTTTATTTATAATCAATGCAGACTGTGCTGGATGTATTATAAAAATCACTTTGACTGCATGTCTGTTGCAAGTGCTAATTCATTAATCTGTCATCGGATTCGGCCCTCACTATGATCTAAACCTAAAATACTTTTAATAAATTGATACTGGGCCTATTTTCTCCAAAGTTTTTCACTTCACAAGATCCAGGATAAATCAATATCTTAGAACATGACTGCAATAAATAAGAATGTATTTATTTGACTCACCACCAGTGTCACTTTTTGTTGTACTGGTTGTTGAAGTTGGAATGGATGTCTGTATTGTAGACTGTCTAGTTGTGACAACTGTAGTTTCAGATGATGGAGTGGATGAGTTACTTGTAGACTGTGTTATTGTGGCAGTTGTAATCTCATTAGAAGGCCCAGCAGGTAATGTAGCAGATGAGATACTTGTGGCTTGGGTGACTGGTGTAGTTGTAGTCTCATTAGAAGATCCAGCAGGGAATGTAGCAGATGAGTTACTTGTAGTTTGGGTGACTGGTGTAGTTGTAGTCTCATTAGAAGATCCAGTAGGTGATGTAGTGGATGAGCTACTTGTGGTTTGGGTGACTGGGGTAGCTGTAGTCTCATTAGAAGATCCAGTAGGTGATGTAGTGGATGAGCTACTTGTGGTTTGGGTGACTGGGGTAGTTGTAGTCTCATTAGAAGATCCAGTAGGTGATGTAGTGGATGAGCTACTTGTGGTTTGGGTGAATGGGGCAGTTGTAGTCTCATTAGAAGACCCAGCAGGTAATGTATCGGATGAGTTACTCGTGGTTTGGGTGACTGGGGTAGTTGTAGTCTCATTAGAAGACCCAGCAGGTGATGTAGTGGATGATTTACTTGTGGTTTGGGTGACTGGGGTAGTTGTAGTCTCATTAGAAGACCCAGCAGGTGATGTAGTGGATGAGTTACTTGTGGTTTGGGTGACTGGGGTAGTTGTAGTCTCATTAGAAGATCCAGTAGGTGATGTAGTGGATGAGTTACTCGTGGTTTGGGTGACTGGGGTAGTTGTAGTCTCATTAGAAGATCCAGTAGGTGATGTAGTGGATGAGTTACTTGTGGTTTGGGTGACTGGGGTAGTTGTAGTCTCATTAGAAGATCCAGTAGGTGATGTAGTGGATGAGTTACTTGTGGTTTGGGTGACTGGGGTAGTTGCAGTCTCATTAGAAGATCCAGTAGGTGATGTAGTGGATGAGTTACTTGTGGTTTGGGTGACTGGAGTAGTTGTAGTCTCATTAGAAGATCCAGTAGGTGATGTAGTGGATGAGTTACTTGTGGTTTGGGTGACTGGGGTAGTTGTAGTCTCATTAGAAGATTCAGTAGGTGATGTAGTGGATGAGTTACTTGTGGTTTGGGTGACTGGGGTAGTTGTAGTCTCATTAGAAGATCCAGTAGGTGATGTAGTGGATGAGTTACTTGTGGTCTGGGTGACTGGGGTAGTTGTAGTCTCATTAGAAGACCCAGTAGGTGATGGAGTAGATGGATTTCTTGTGGTTTGGGTGGTTGTAGTATTTGTAGTTTCATTAGATGGCTCAGCAGATAATGGTGTGGATGAGTTATTTGTGGTCTGGGAACCTGTAACAATTACAGTCCCATTAGTTGTTTCAGGTGATGATGGAGTGGGTGGCTGTGAAGTAGATTCTGTATTTGAAGTAACTGTTGTTTCATTAAATGACTCAGAAGATGATGGGGTGGGTGAGTTATTTGTGGATTGTGTGGTTGTGGCAACTGTGTTATCATAAGATGTCTCAGTAGGTGTAAGAGTGGTTGCATTAATTGTGTATTCTGTGGTTGTTGTGTCACTTATCAAAGTATTATCAGATGTCCTAGTAGGTGTTGAAATAGATGACATAGTTGTGGATTCATATGTAGTTTCTGTAGCATCACTACTAGAAGAATAAAGCGGCAAACAAGTAGTAGTAGACTCACTAGTGGTTGCAGAAACAGTAGAAGTCACTGATTCAGTTACCAATTCTACAGATGTTGTTGTTATAGTATCAGTAAGATAATCTTTGGTTCCATCTGATGTGTTAGACATCTCAGTAGAGGTTGAGGCATTCTTAGATGTAGACACTGTGGTAGAGTCCACGGTAGTTGAAATGGTAGTGTAGAAAGTCTCAGTAGTAGTGACATAATCAGTTGTGGATTCATTACCTGAAGTAACTGATGAGTGAGATGTTGTCACACATACCCAAGAACAGGTAACAGTAGTATCAGTGGTGCTATCCCCAGGCATGGTGGAGGTCTCAGTAAAGCTAGATTCAGAGGTGTGGGCAGAACTTTCCACAGTCATTGCAGCTATGGAAAATGATGAATTGAAATATTCAGTAGAGAATGTTAGTGTTGTTTGAGACGTGTAAGTAGATCCACTTACAGTAGTGTCACTGGAGGTGCTATCTGAAGAAGGTTCTGTGGCTGTAGTGGTTTCAATAGAGGTACTGTCTGAAGAGAATTCTGTGGGTCCAGTACTAGTGACAGAGTCTGTTGTGGATTCTTGACTTGAAGCAGTGGACAAGCCAGTTGTTGTAATGCATTCAGTAGTGGTCTCAGTGGAAGTATAATCTGTGGAGCTAGAAATCGTGGAGTCAGATGTGGTAAAAGAAGCGAAGTCTGTGGAATAACAGACTGTTGTGATAATGACTGTAGAGGAGGATTCTGTGGTTGCAGTGGTTGTGACAGAGTCCGTTGTGGATTCCTCAGATGTTCCAGCTGAGCCAGATGTTGGAATACAGACAGTAGTACAACTAATAGTAGTATCAGTGTAGGTAACGTCTGACATAGCAGTTGTTGCAGTGGGGAAACTTATAGTGCTAGCACTGTCAAATGAAGTGACGCTTGTTATACAGTTTGGTGTATATGTAATAACAGTACTCTCTGATGAATAATTTGTAGGATCAGTGGTGGTTGTTGAAAGACCTAAAAATAAAGGGAAAAAAATCAAAACCCTGAGATTTGAGCATATTTTTAAAAAGTTGCATTTGTAAGTGGTGTTTCAGACTGAAAATAGCTGAAAAATTGCCATTGCTTAGAGTTTAACAATTTACATTTTTTTGGCCATTGCATTTGAGATTCTTCTCATTTGGGGAATGAGAATTGCTGCATTATTGCTCCCAAAATGCTGCCTTCATTGATTTTGTGAACGCAGCTCTCCCCATGGGGAGACACTGCTTTAGCACATTGTCGATCGCTAGCAATCGGCAAGTGTGGCGTAATTGTCCCCAACCACCCTGCCAGTGTGAAAGAGTATACAGAGTCAAACAAGTATACATACCAAGTCAGTACATACTTCCCAGCTTGCGTTTAACTATACATTATCCTTCATATAGTATTTCAAAATCTTTTTATGGTACTAAAGGGGAAAGAAAACACACTCCAGGCTTGTGCGAGAGCACTCAAAACTTTCTTTGTACCTATTAAGAATTTGTGAGAGTTGGTTTACAAAATTGTGCTCAACTGCAATGTTGCTGAAACTGCAATGTTGCTGAATTCTCTAAAAGCAGTATCTCACAAGCCATTAGGCATGTCTCCCTAATTGCACTTATCCCGATATAGGTGGAATACTAAAAGCATTCAGCATGCCTGTGTGGAAGTCAGCATGCCTGTGTGGAAGTGCATTATGGGAGATTCAAGCGTACATACTGTGGCTCTGATCCTCTCTGATGAATTGCCAGGAGATCAGATAGTGTCAAATAATCTAAGCAGGCTGAGCCCCTTGTTCTGCTCCTCAATTTTTCAACTCCTTTGTGTTCAGCACTATCATCCCTAACCCATCCTCCATGGCAACAAGAGAATGTATTGCTACCCTGTTGGCTATAGAGTACATACAGGTGCTCTCAACACAAGTAGCCTTTATAAATCCTAATATGGCTGCCAAAGGATCCCAATTCCAAAATTGGAAAACTACTGTACCTTAAGGTGGCCACTAATGGTCCAATTACTAGCAAAAAATCGTTCAAGCAATCAGAAATTCTGATCGGAAGAAAAATTGTTCACTACACCCCGAATGAACCAATCATTGCTTCCTATCGATCACAACCAATCAAGAAAATCCTAATTTTGGTTTGACAAAAATCCAATCGGACGACTATTTTTATAATCGTTCATAATGGATTGTGCCCATCAACTGAGATTATTTTCAACCAATGCGATCAGAATTTCTGATCGCTCAAACGATTTTTCGCTAGAAATTGGACAGTTAGTGGCCACCTTTAGTAAGTTCTTTGGTACTCTAATTATTTCTGTGCAAAACCAGCAGTCACCTCATGCACAAAACAAACTTATAGATGACCATCACCACAAATACAGTAAAACACCATCAGTTTCATTGTTTTTACAGTAAACATTTGTACAACACTTATTTTAGTATCTCCAATACAAAACGTTAAGTTAAAATCACTTGCATTGAAGGCCCCCTGCACACAAGACCGAAATGCATATGCAAGCTTTTAATAAAATATGCATTGTACAAGTGCTTTCTGCAAAGTCAGTGAAATCAGCCATATGCACTGTATCACAATATAGAGTTTTGCCCGCCCTCCAACCCAATCAGGTTTCACTGTTATGGCTTCTTCAGGGTTTACCCTGTAGTCTATCAACTCACCTGTATAGAACTCGGCCAAATCCCTGCTGTCGGTGACAGCAATTGTGCATGTGTACACATAGGGGCATAACAATATAGGAGCAGACCCTGTGATCACAGAGGGGCCCAGAGCTGTGAGAGCCCCCCAACTACTACTCCTTCCTTCCTCCGATATAGGGGACTGTCATCCAGATCAGGTGTTTTTGTGGCTACACTTGTTATGGGCGTGAAGATCATGATGACCGAGCTGGTTTTATGGCCCATGTAAGATTGGCCCCAGGCTGAGAAGTTCACCAAAGGGAGGCAAGGGAGGGGGTGCGAACATTGGAAGGGAGGCATCAAAGTTTGGCTGGGGAGGGGGGGCACTATGGATTGTAGTTACACCACATATGACATTTTGTAACTCTGATTTACGAAAGCTGAAGAGTAGTGAAGAGCCAGTTTTGTGCAGCAAACCTGGACTGGTTTTGTTCAAAAGTTTATTTTACTAATTTTGCTTTAAATTGCATAAAGAGAGACTGACACAAGAAACAAAATGTATACATTGTATACATGTATACATATATTCATTGTATTAAATGTGCTGGGAGAATGGGTTTTAAATGCCAATGCCAAGTAATGTTTGTAAGAGTTTGCAAGCTAAATTGTTTACCAACAGTCAACACTTTGTAACTAGTTTACTATTAGTATGAAAACAGAGTAGCAGCTCATACTGTACACTCCGCAAGCTACGTATACAACGAGCAGTATTATATCTCAGGTGCCTGAGACCACAAAACAATCCAGTGCCTTACATTCCATGTTCAGGTCTCAGCTAGAATACTTTCTGCAGGGAGTGTGTATGTCCTCCCCATGTTTGTGTTAGTGTTTACTGGGCACCCTGGTTTTCACCTACATACCAAAAACATATTGATGTTTTTGGTATTGTTGCTCCTCAAAATTGGCCTAAGAATTTCTTCTGAAGGACAGTTGGTGGCATAACTAAAAAAAACTGTAAACCCCTACAAAAGTTGTCCAAAGTATGAAATTGCACAATAGTAATAATAACAACAACCATATATTAAGTAAGCACCCTAAGGCTTACACATCCCTGTCTGTGGTCTGACGTGAACCAGGACTGCGTTGATAACCTTTGTCAACCAATAGCAGATACATATTTGTGATTCCGGGTCACAGATCTAAAATAACCCCAATGATTTTCAGCTTAACGCAGGGAATTGTGTTAAATCAAGGCTATAATAAAATTGTTCTGATCATTGAATGGCTCACTAGGAAAATTGTACCAGTTTACATACTGCCTTAGCAAGAACTGTTTGCTGGTACTGATGTCCATGTCCATGTCCATGTAAAAAGACTAACGAGATGACTTACCAGATATTAGACTTAGAAGTAGCAGCGAATACAAGTGTGGATGCCTCTGGTTTGCCATTGCTCTTCTGTCCTCTTTGTTTCCCTGTGTGTTAAAGCTTCCAAATTCTGTGGTAAGTTGTATTTATAAGAAAGAATGACGTGCTGGCAGTAGGAGGAGAAAGCATGGCCTAGTGCTGAAGGTGATATTTTAAGGCTGGTGGGCAAGCATGATAAGCATTTTATTGCTCTTAAGGTTGTGCAACTCATTTTAAAATCCATAAACTACAGCACATTACCAATGATTTCTGTGTAACTGAAGTAGTAACTGTTGTTAAATGATACTCATGAAATTGTACAAACTTCAGAAAAATTCAGGTTGACGTAGAAGAAGTCAATAAAAAAGTGTGTTCTATATATAGAACATTGTTAACAAGATGTTTGTCACAAGTTTATAACCCAAACTGGTACGGTTCCTACAAGGAAGTACGTGGCATTCACCCAAAAATAAATGGAGATTACAGGCGTAACACACAAAAAAAAAAAAACAATGACACAAACAGGAAGTAAAACGAGAGAAAACTGTACAAGTTGAAATAGTTTATTGCAGTATGATGATCTTTCTTTTTCTATGTGACAAAAAAGAATTAAAATCTGCCACAGACTCCCTCAGTGACTACTTTGGGGTGTCTACTTTCCAAAATTTGGTCACTTGTGGGGTACTTGTACTGCCCTGGCATTTTGTGGGGGGCTAAATTGTGAGCACCCCTGTAAAGCCTAAATGTGCTGATTGGACTTTGGACCCCTTTTCACAGCTAGACAGCAAAAAAAGTGTCACACATGTGGTATCGCCATTCTCAGGAGAAGTAGTATAATGTGTTTTGGGGTGTCTTTTCACACATACCCATACTGGATGGGGGAAACATCTCTGTAAATGACAACTTTTTCAATATTTTTTACACTAAATTGTACATTTACAGAGATATTTCTCCTACCCAGCATGGGTATGTGTGAAAAGACACCCCAAAACACATTATACTACTTCTCCTGAGTACGGCAATGCCACATGTGTGACACTTTTTTGCAGCCTAGCTGTGCAAAGGGGCCCACAGTCCAATGAGTACCTTTAGGATTTCACAGGTCAATTTGAGTTATTTGGTTTTCAAACTACTCCTCACGGTTCAGGGCCCATAAAATGCCAGGGCAGTATAGGAACCCCACAAGTGACCCCATTTTGGAAAGAAGACACCCAAGGGTATTCCATGAGGGGTATGGTGAGTTCATAAAAGGTTTTATTTTTTGTCACATATGTCACAGACGCTGGTATAAGAAAGTGTCTGGTTTTTTTATTCAGTTGGCAATTTACAACAGTTTTGTTCTCTACAGTAAGGCTGGGAGAATTAAAGGATCCCTCCTTCAATTTCAGGAAGAGATTGTTTCAGAACTCCTGTATCCAGGAGGAGCAGTGGCCCAACCCCAAAATGTAGTTAACCGGCTACATGAAAGACACTACCTGTATGTCTTTCCAGGTACCCCATCTCACCGTTAGAGATGACCCAAACGGTTCGCCAGCGAACGGTTCCAGGCAAACTTTGGGTGGTTCGCATTCACATGCGAATGCGAACTTTCCCGGAAGTGCACCATTAGGGTCAACTTTGACCCTCTACATCACAGTCAGCAGGCCCGTTGTAGCCAATCAGGCTACACTATCTCCTGGTGCCACTCCACCCCTTATATAAGGCAGGCAGCGCCGGCCATTATAGTTGTTCGTGTCCCTGTAGTAATTAGTGAAGGGAAAGCTGCTGGCAGACTCTCCTAGGGAAAGATTAGGTAGGCTCTTGTAAGCTTGTTAGCTTGCTCCTGGCTGATTGTTATTCCTAAATAGCACCCCACAACAGCTCTTTTGAGAGCTAATCTTGTTCTTGTGTTTAGTTTTTTTTGTACCTCCCTCTCTCTCTGATTTTGTCTTCCAGGGATTTGTCAAAAGCAAGCTCACATACATTGGCCAGGAATCGAACCCAGGTAAACTAACATTACAGGCTGAAGCCAGCAATTTCACTCATCTCTTCAACTATAAGAAAGGCCAAGGACTCAGGAGTAGCCTTAGCTACCGTAATATCTATGTTACGGCAGGGCCCTTATTACACTTTCTCTTACAGAGCTATGGAAACCATTTTGCCCATGCGATAAAGCGAGGTGCAAAAATTAAATCATGTCTAGCAGGGGGTGGTTTCAATCCATCAACCTCTGGGTTATGGGCCCAGCACATTTCTGCTGCACCACTCTGCAGTCTGCTTACATTTGTATACAATCTTCAAGTTTAAGAAGGGTACATTAGTTGAAATAGTTACACTACAATATATGTTACAGCAAGGCCTTAATGACACTTTCTCTTAAGGGGCTATGGCCGCCAATTGGCTCATGTGGTAAAGCAAAGTACACCTAGCAGAGGATGGTTTCAATCCATCAACCTCTGGGTTATGGGACCAGCACACTTACGCTGCACCACTCTGCTGCCACATAGTGAATGCTGCATTGTAGGAAAAAGTGGTGTTAAACTTCTTGGACCAGACTTACTTCCTCCCTCCAAACGACACACATACATCCCCATAAAATCATTTAGCAGCAACTGCATACACAGTCTGTGTGGCGCAATCAGTTAGCACATTCGGCTGTTAACCGAAAGGTTGGTGGTTCAAGCCCACCCAGGGATGGGCTTGCCTTTGGTGTTCAACAGTTGTCCGAATAGATAGCCATTTAGCAGCAACTACATACACAGTCTCTGCTGCATTTCAGAGCCCATCGCTCATGGCCATTTTTGGGGGGTCAGAGGGGTTTCAGCATGAGGAGAGAGTATGGGCACACATTGGTGGGGAGGGGTGAAAGTCCCTCCCCATGCGCTCCCCTCCAGCATCTATCAGCGGCAGCAGGCGGCGGGGAGGAACATATACCTCCATCCACCGCGGAGGTACAATCTTTAAGTGCCTCACGCTACTTCCTGTTTTAACATCTCTTTGTTGATTGGCATATTCAGCAGTGATGCACTGTGGGACAACTCGGAGCTCACCTGTACCTGAATAACCTCAAATAATCACAAATACCTTCTGTTTTAGGAAGGCAAACTTCTGTCTTTCATATTATCTCAGTAAGGAAGCTTTTTTGGTTTTTTGGTCTCTTTCAGCCCCTCACACGCTCCTAAGAGTTCTGGTTCACCATGAGCTTGCCGGGAAATCTATACCTCAGTTTATTTTAGTATTACTTGCCTCTAGGAATCATCAATGAGATGCAATTTTTTTCTCCTAACATTCAAATTTCATGTAAATTATATCCATATTGAACTTGGACCAATAATAATTGACATGAAGTTAATCTGATCCAATTTCAAGCTACATATAATTTACATGAAATTTGAATGTTAAGAGAAAATATTTGCATCTCGATGATCGTCCCAGTTGTCTCTATGTGCTTCCTTCTCGTCTTTTGTGGGTCGCTGTTGTTTCATACTATTTCCACCTTATTTTAAAAAAAAAATTTTTTACTAGAAAGTAAAATTGGGCTCGATTCACTAAAGCGTGATAATGCTTATCACCAGTGCTGCTCATCAGGATTCCCGGATATCCGGGTAACCCGGATAATCCTAACTTTTTCAGCTATCTGACCAGATTCGGATTCCGGATACCTGGGCCTAAATCCGGCTAGCTATCTGCGGAGAGTTGGGCGTATACCGCAGATATCCGTGGATATTGCGGGTATCCGGATCCGAAACATTCAACTAAGGTGATGACGTCCTGGAGCCAATCAGAGGGCAACCACTCACAGAGGGGAACCCTGGTCGGCACCACCTGACCTCATTGAGCCAATCAGAGGCCTCCCAGCCTAAGCTCTGGCACCCAATCACAGAAATGAACACTGGCCATGGCCAGCCCCCCTGAAAAATAAGGAGGGCTGCCATGATGAGACAGATCGCCCTAGCTTGCTGAATGCACACTGAGAGACATGCTCCAGTGCTGGTGCCCTACAAAGGGCTGTACACAGTTATAAACCTAAAGCTGTTCATTGATTAACTCCTTCACTACTATCACTACTTTATAGTTAGATTGTTAATTAGCTTGATTGCTGTCTCATAGTGTGACAGTTAGAGTGTGTGCTGCAGTGCTGCTGGGCCAAGGGCTGTACACAGTGATAAGCTGTTCAGTGATTAACCCCTTCACTATCACTCACTATAGTTAAATCATTCATTAGCTTGACTGATGTCATATTGTGACATTTAGAGTGTGTGCTGCAGTACTGCTGCAGCTGCTATGTGTCTGTGTGTGTGCTGTGCACACACCAGGCCAGCTGCTGCCTGCAACGTGCAAAAACGTGCAAAGTGCCACGTGCAAAGTGCAATGTGCAAACACGTGCAAAGTGCAAACACGTGCAAAGTGCCACGTGCAACATGTAGTGTGTACTTGTTCGTGAATACAGCAATATTTGTTGCAGCCAGTGGTGTGCCGTCTCTTCTGTTACTAGGACAAAGCTGTTACCTACTCTGACTCACTTCCCCTCCATCACGTTCTAAAAAGGCACATTCTTAAAAAGCTTCCACTGTCTCTCCCCCTCACTATGATACATTGCAGAGCCCACAGTGAAAATGGTGTCCCTCACCATTCCCATCGCCAAGTGTTGTGTCCTCTCCTCTCACTCACACTGGCCTGACTACATCAGTATACTTATGGCTTCCAAGGTCACCATAGTCCAAATTGAAAAAAAAAAAACTTTATATGAAATACATTTACCTTTGCCAAAAAAAAAAATAGCGTGGGAAGGGGTGGTTGTGTGATTATAGGAAAGGGTATAGGGAGTTGGGGTACACAGTTCATAAGGGTGTGGAGGATATAAGTGACAGTATATAGGGCTGGGGTATATTGCTCATTGGGGTGAGGAGGGTATAGGGGTAGTATAAGGGGTATATGCAGTCCATGAAGTATCATAGTCCTCTTAGTTAATGGCAGGCAGTGACTTATCGTGCAGCTATTTGCACCGTTGTTTCCTCTTTCCCCAGTAGGATGTAGAGTTTCCTCTCTTCATCTGTGGAGGTGAAATCTGGGATGTGGGTGGAAAGACTCTCAAAGTCGGCAGTCTTCACAGGTGCAAATTTGCTGCAGTGTAGCAGGCAGCAGGCCTCATCCTTCCTAGCCTCACACTTCCTGCAGAGTCTCTCCTCCCGGGGCTTCCATGTCTTTTTTCTGCTGCCCTGTCTTAACTGTATTACCAGGCTTTGGGCGGTGCTCAGACAGTACAGGCTTAGGGTCTGTCTGTTAGGGTCTGTCTGTCTATTGGGTGGTGTAGCCTCCCCAGATATGGAGCCATTATATACTCCCTCTGCTAGTGATTGGTAGACGGTGAGTTTCTGGGAGTTCTTTATATAGCTCCTCCATTTCTCTAGGTATCGTTCCTTGCAGCTTTCTATAATCTCTTTTATTTGGGCTTTTGTCAGGCTGTGTTGCTGGTTCTGGCTGGGCTGGCTGCTGATGCTTTGCTTCAGGGCACATGGAGTGGCCTTGGCCTCTAGCTCAGTGAGGCTTTATTGTGGAAAGTGCTGTGGCTGCTGCTCTGTATGTACACCCAGAGCAATCTCTGCTGGATAGTCAGCCATAGTGGGAATCTCCCTAGTTCTTCCCAGCAGGACGAGGTTAAAGTGCTGCAATGGAGTTCGGGAAGTTATTTGCAGAACCCTACATGAAAGACTTCTGTTTGGTTTGAGTCCCATTTTAATGGAACCAGGCTCTATACCTCATTGCTATAGAGCAGGATTAGGGTGATAATACTGTTCTTTTTTTACTCAGACTCTCGCTGGTGGTTTAAGGTGGTGCAGTTGCCGTCTGATGGCATAACAGGTTCTGCAGGGTTTTTCTTTCAGCGTCTCTATTGCTGGCTTAAAGCTCCCTGATTAGTTAATCTCCAGCCCTAGTCCTATATTTTTTTACTTATAGCCGAGTATACGCATTTAGCTTTGATACAACTTCAGACAAGTCCAGATGCAGTATAAACACACTGGAGCATTATCAGAGGAAAACATCTGTGCCCATATGCAATTTACTTTTTTCTCCCGAGAAATGACAGTACTGTACCTTCCCAACTACATTTTGGTACTAATTTACAGAGTGCTTTAAAGTTATTTTACACAAACAAAGAAAATAGATCTCCTAGGAGAAAAAGTGAATTGAATAAGGGCCAACAGGACTGATCCAATTCACTTTTCTCCTATTTGATAAATTCCCATAAAAATAGCCTTTAACCACTTCAGGACCACAGTGCTAAACCCCCCTAAAGACCAGGCTATTTTTTACTAAAAGGGCTACTGCAGCTTTAAAGGAGTCATCAGCGGAAAAAGGATAAAATAAGTGTTACTTACCAGGTCTTCCTCCAGCCCCAAGCTCCCAGCACATTCCTCGCCGTAGCTCTCCCCGCAGCCATTCGCCTCAGGTCTGTCCCAGTCCCCGGTGATGACGTCCGAGCGACCTCCAGGTTGGCCTGTACTGCGCCTGTGCGAGCGGCGCTGTCAATCACTGCCACGTGGGCCGGAGCGGACTGCGCAGGCGCAGTAGTTCTGCGCCTAGTCCACGTGGCGGTGATTGACAGCGCCACTCGCGCAGGCGCAGTACAGGGCGACCTGGAGGTCGCTCTCACGTCATCACCGGGGACTGGGACAGACCTGAGGCGAACGGCTGCGTGGAGAGCTGTGACGAGGAACGTGCTGGGAGCTTGGGTCTGGAGGAAGCCCCCGGTAAGTACCACTTATTTTATCCTTTTTCCTCTGATGACTCCTTTAAGGCCAAGCTGCAGGGCCACACAACACAGCACATGAGTGATTCCACCCCCCACCCCACCCATTTTCTCCCCACCAACAGAGCTCTCTGTTGGTGGGGTCTGATCTCCCCCCCTGTGTTTATTTATTTTAATTGAAATATTATAATGTCATTTTATTTAAAAAAAAAAACATTTCTGCTGCCTCCCCCAGCCAGCCTTCCTCCCTCCCTACCCCTGCCAGCCTATCACAGCGATCGGCAGTGATAGGCTTCAGCCTATCACTGCTGACTGCTCTTTTATGCCCCAGGGGAACAACTGTGTCACATGGCTGTCCCCAGTACAGCACTGCTGTTGATCGCAGCGCTGTATTGTGTAAATAGATGGTGATCACGCCGTACAACAGTTTCCCGAGCGTGAAGTTGGGCGGAGCTCCATCCCCCAAGAAGGAGATGCGCGTGCACCCTGCGTGCAATCTCCTTCAGTAGCCAGCTCCAGGACCTGACACCAATTGGCGTTAGGCGGTCCTGGGGCTGCCGCCGCGGTCACGCCCATCGGCATGGCGCGGTCTTCAGGTAGTTAAGCCACCAGCAAGCAAGAATATTTTTGACAGTACTTTTTCAGCTCCTTTTTGGCATTTTTTTTTCAATTGCAGAGTGCTGAAAAGTTATTGTAAGCAGCAGATAAAAAATATCTTCTAGGAGAAAAAGTGAATTAGACATGGCCCAAGATGTCTATTTGTTGCTTGAACAGGAAATAGATATTATTTAACAAGGTTCAACAGGGATATGTGAGAGAGCAGGCTGGTGTACTGTTTTCTGGTTGAACTCGATGGACGTATGTCTTTTTTCAACCCAAATGACTATGTAACTTTACTGCTGAGAAAGTTTATAGACATGGCAACATCAGACGTCTTTTTACCACCTTTACAAGCTTGTATATACAGAGGAATGCTTATAATATATATTATCACACGCAGTGACTGGCATATTGTTTAGTGTAACTTGTTGATTTTTTTGCTTACCATTGCTAAAATAGATGCCTTATTACATTGCTATTAAATCTAAAAATAACTCAAAGGATACATTTAGATTTTCCATGACGAACATAACAAATGTTTCACAGAGGTATTGCTTTCTATAGATTTCATGAACCTTTTGATGAATATATCTAACGTCACTGAGCACATTATAAAAAACACCTGTACACCTGCTTATTTGTGACCAGTGTTGCTTGCTATTTTCGATTTTGAGAAAATATTAGCGAAAATACATTGTATTTTCGCCACATGGTCAAAGGAAAGAAATTTTACTTTCCGTTACACAATTTTTCAAAAACGCAAAAAAATCTGTAAGCTTCAAAATT
The DNA here is from genome assembly GCF_040937935.1 of Hyperolius riggenbachi. NCBI lineage: Eukaryota > Metazoa > Chordata > Amphibia > Anura > Hyperoliidae > Hyperolius > Hyperolius riggenbachi. The sequence continues at coordinate 48,779,983 of NC_090648.1, forward strand.
CACCAAAATGGGAAAAATCTCAAATGTATTACAAAATAGTTTTAAATATTTTCTCTCAAATGTCAAATTTTACATTACTTTTGTGAAAATTAATGCAAAAAGAATATTGGCATTTTTCCTATCGATATTTTCCTTCATCACTAATATGGCAGAAATGCAATGCATATATTCATGTGGATACAGCATAGAAACTACATATACATTTCACATTAAATGCCCATAATGGGGATAATGGAGTGGTATAAACCATGGCGTGATTGTTGGCAACAAGTGGACTAGTATGTGTGTTTTGGTAACTCTAAATTTCTGGGAATGTTTTGAACAAGAGCCTCTAGATTAGTAATGATCGTAATCAGCTAATTGCGATTACACAAAATTTCATGTATATTTTCGATAGGTAGAAATAACAATGTTTTGTAAAAATAATACCTTTTAAAGTACCTCTGACCTGGTGTTAAAGTCTTTTAAAATTGTTTTATTGCTGGTGCTGAGACTTCGTCACAGCACACAGCATGATCATCTCCCTCCAGCGCCCCCCTGTGGCCCCGTTCTAGCAACTATTATGAGCGGGGAGGAAGTGACGTTCTTCCTCCCCGCTGTGTGTCCATAACTCGGCCCCCTTCACCTGCCGGTTCAGATCCGTATATGTTTTACTGCACACAGCGCGCAAGGGAGCTGCGCTGTGTGCGGGCTTGTGGTAATTGAGATCGGATATCATTCCGACCTCAATTACCACAAGCCCGCACACAGAGCAGCTCCCCCCTTATAATCGATGTTCTGCTTCTGTTGAAGCGGATGGCTGAGCAGAACGGCGTCCACAGGGGGTACTGGAGGGGGGAGGATGGTGCTGTGACTTAGTCACAGCACTAATAGTAAAATACTATTAAAAGTTTAAGGGGAGGGGGAAACCAGGTAAGGGGTACATTAAATTTACCTACGGAAATTTTATCAATCACATCTATATGTAGTTATGATTTGTAAAGTCAATTTATTTTGTATATTAATTTGTAATTTTGCGTAAATTTTCCCATAAGTGTGTGCCTATTTTAGAAGTGAATAGCAAAACCGCCATACACGCTATTGACACTACAATTGCTACACATGTTAAGGAGAATAGTGGGTATAAGTGAAAAAAAAATACTTTTCAAAAAGACATTGTCGTTTTTGAGAAAAAAGATTTTATTCAAAAAGACCTTGTAGTTTTTGGGAAAAAAAGTTTTTTGTTTTTTTTTTAACATATTTTATTAATGATTATACATAAATGCAATGATAGATGTACAAGAAAGGAAAAAATACAACTGTCTTTGTTTCTTCATTGCTTCTCACATCAATCATGCACAATTTTCTTCAATAAACAACTAGATTACATCATAATCACGAGGTATAGTGTCTTTTTCATTGACCCACATCAACAGAAAAGCCGCTTTAAAAAAATAACCTTATCACTGAAATAACAGCAGTTGTTTCTATAATACTTTTCCGTTAATAGCTACCTCGTATATACTGAGAGAAAAATTTGTGCATTAATACAAACAGGATAAAGAGATATTATTTAGTACTAACAACCTATCATCCTACCTGCCCTGTTATGCCGTTTGCCCGCCACCCATTTTTCACCTTTCCCCTATCAAATCTCCAGGTAACCCAGATACCCCCCAATTTTTTGCTTTAAGTACCATTCCGTTCCTTCCAGTGGTTTCATTAAATCAATAATTTGCTCTCTGTTAAAGACTTTTTCAATATATTTCCTCCATATTTTAAAAAAAATTTCTGTATAGATTTATACGAGAATTCAGCCTTTCCATATGAATAAGATGATTCAGAATGTTTTGCAACAAAGGAAGGGACGGAGCTTTTTCTTCCAACCACTGTTTTAACATTGCTTTTTTGGCTGCCAATAACAGAAAGTGTTAAAATTAGATAGTGGTAACACTTTATCTGCTTCAGGTAAGGGGATACAATGAAATAGACACAGTACAGGATCCTTTTTCCTCTTGACAGCAGTTACAGAGCTCGCAAAAGTCAGCACTCGATCCCAAAACAATTGGACAGATGGACATAGCCACATCATATGATTTAAGTCAGGGACATGTCTGGACATTTAGGACATTTAGTAATCACCAAATCATGTTTATAGGGTCCTTTTATAGGTATATAGGCTCTATGAACATGTTTAAAATACATTTCCCTCCAATCTTCATTCATTATGCATTTTCTAATCAATATCCAACCATCTCTTGCCGCCTTATCAAACTCTTCTTCTGTTATATTAAGTAGTATTGACCATTTCAGGGCATGCCTCCTATAGAACGGCTTTACTGACCTAACTTCTCTAATTAAGGAGTATAATCGAGAAAGACTATGTTTATTTTTTAGTTGTGATAATAGTTGTTCAAATGCATCATTAGTATTAATCGACATTCTACCCCCTGGAATATTCCTTACATAATTTTGAACCTGAGAGTAATAAAATTGGTGATCCTTGGGAATGTTTTTACTACTAACAGCTTCGTTAAATGACATACGGGTGGGAAAAAATGATTTTACAAAATGCTAAGAAAAATGTAAAACTAAAGTTTAAAAAACAGTTTTTTTTGAGTAAAATAATTTTTCTCAAAATTGCTAACATAAGTAGTAATTTTGGTGATACTAGCAAGTGTGGGGGCTTTGCTATTCTTTGACAAAGCAGGCATGAAATTATGTGAAATTCTGTGTAATTACACAGAATTATAGATGGATTACATTTACATGCAAAATTAATTTCACATTACAATTTTGTATTGTAATTGCAAATTACGATGCAAAATTATGATTGTATTAAATTTGTGCTCATCACTATTAGTTCAGGCTTTCTCAACCAGTATTTCACGAAACCCCAAGGTTCCTTGAGGACCCTGCATGGTTCTGTTGCATTATTCCTGCTAGCAAGAATGGAGTCAGGTTCTAGCTTGGCTGGCCTAGTGAGGAAGTTTCAAATATACCTCCTTGGCTTCTCTGTGTTCTCTGCACTTATCGTCTGCCCATTATCATCTGGCCATCCTTAGCTCCAGCCTTCCTACTTGCTCACCACTGGTACAATGGTCCTCCTGTGTAGGAAAAAAAAATAGGAAAAGGGGAGGCAGTACAATAAGGAGTACAGTAATATCATTGATTTTTTTATTTATTGTATTTATAAAGCGCCAACATATTACGCAGACTGATATTAAATATCAAGTGTTGCGATAAGCAGTGTTATGAATGGCACTATATTAGGAAATAATATAAGAAGGAGCACTGTTATAGGAGCACACTATAATGATGAGCAATAGGATGGGACACTATGAGAGGATGCACTATATCAGAGACCATGAAATGCAAAGAATAAACATGAAAGGGGGCTAAAAATAGAAAGATGTTACAATAAAAACTGTTCAGCCACAACAACCTAAAAGACAATGCTTTGTGCAAAATAAATAGGCAGGGGTTCCCTGAGATCTTAAAATTATTTAAAAGGTTCTTCAAGGATAAAGAGGTTGAGAAAGGCTGCTCTAGATATTACCAGGGATGCTCATTACTAGTAATCATGAGTAACCCCCAGTGGTTTCTCATGATTCAAATGAGGATTCCAAAGAGGCTGCACGCGTCCTATTGGGCATGTTGCAAGCCTCACCATGGCATTCTTCCTCCTTCTGGCGGAGGAAGTGCATGTGTGAGGCTTGCAGCCTCTTTGGAACGCAGGGTGGATGGGGGAATTATAGGTAATTAACACCTTATATCCCCGCCGCAAACCTGCAGCAATTAATCTTCATTTGAATCATGCGTAACCACCAGTGGTTACTCGTGATTACTCGTAATAAGCATCCCTGAATATTACCCAAAGTCAACCATGAAAAACATGTTGCGGCATTGATTCTCCTCCGACTTGATAAAATTACCAGGTCAGAAAGTAGCATGGCCTGCAAAACCAAGCAATGTATGGCCCTCCTACAGCCAATCACCCAACCTTCATTATCTCAGTAGTCCTGTTGGATAGGGACAGAAGAGTGGATGGACATAAATCTTAGTTGACAAATCTGTAGAAATTGTGTGATGCTTTCACGTCAGTGTAGGCTAGAATCTCAGAGGAATATTTTCATAATTTTGTGAAATCCATTCCACTGAGAACTAAGGACCCTCTTGAGGATAAAATGAGGCCACTTGTTGGTGGGCTTTGGAAGTTCATACAGTTCCGAGCATATACTGCCACCAGCAGGAGAGACAAAATACTACTGAATTCCTGAGAATGCCATTTGTGTAGTCAGTTAGCTCAGCAGCCCCATCCCTGCTCATGCAAATCTCAAGCGTTTGTAAATCTGAATTCTGAGTCAATGCCTTTGCATTTTACAAAAAAAAAGTATTGGCAGAAAATGTAGAAGCTACAGCAAGTAATGAACTCATTCCCACTAATATTCTTTCTAAGACTAAGACCAAGGTTTAGTGGACTCTGCTGGTATAACCTGTCCAAAATGTTATTCACAACGTCCTCTAAAGTTAAGAGGACATTTTTATCTATTAGATAAAGCTCCTATTTTCAGAATAGTTCAGATTTACCAAGGAGTTAATTGGATGAAAATGACGTGTAACCAGTTTTCAAAAAGGAAAATCAAACAAAAAGTAAACAGTCAAAAAAAAAAAAAAAGGTGAGGGGGGGGGGGTGTTTATTCCTCACCTGGCTTATTTATAGCATACATGTAAAAATGTAAAAGAGGGTTGTTGGTAATTTGGGCACCAGGGATAGCCAGCCCATTAGTACAATGTGGATACATTACCAATATTACACTTTTGATCAGTGGCTAATTCTGATAGTAGAATGTCACTAATTTTTACCAATATATTACTATTGCCTGACCTAAGTCTCTTCTCACATGAGCCCTCCTTTACCAATCGCCACCAAAATCAGCACCACCTTCCAGTGGCAGCTCCGGCTTCAAATTTTGGTGGGGGGCATGAAGGAGGCACGATGGCTGGTAGGTGAAGCCGATTTGGGTGATCAAAATCAATATTTGTTTGGCAAGCTTTACATATTTTTTTCCTAACTCAGGTGATATAATTAAGGCTAAGGGCCCTTTTACACTTAATGCATTGGTATGTGTTAGTATGCATTAGTACACGATTTTTTCCATAGCAGTGCATTATGGAAAGCTTTCAGTTAAAACACGTATAGTGGGAATTAAGCCATAGGAAAACATGGCCATTACTATGAAAATCAGTTTTCTTTTAGTTATAACTGAGATCAACTGATTAAGTGTAAAAGGGCCCTAACTACTTTAGCAATGATAGGAACCAAATGCAAACATCGCAACGGAACTCAGAGGCTTTTGAGCAGAGCAGATTGTCCAAATCATGTTGCTAATATCGAATAAAAGTTACCTACTTATGTACTTGGCTAGTTTGCTGACATATTTTAATCCTTACTTGCTAACAAGCTGCTCCTGTGAGGACAGATCACAGAAAAATCATTGCATCCCCCAGCCTGTGTCTGATAACTCTACAAGCATAGGGAGGGGGAGGAGTCAGAAGGAAGAGAAACACTGTGTGCGAAATCTCTTATCTTAGTAGTTAAGCATTTCTGGAGACTAGAGCTCAAATTTACATACAGAATGTTTTGAATCAGTCAAAATTTAACTTTATTGTTCATATCCTGCATTTAATGTTTCCAATGAAGGTTACACTTGCTATAAAAACAATGTGAAAAGGTGTGCTCCAGCATCTGAATCATCAATAAAAGGCTAAAAAAAGATCTTTCTGCGTGTCTGTAACTCTGTAAAGAAAAACAATTAAGAAATACTACTTTGTTAACCTTCTGAGCATTACGCCGCTCAGGAGGTTTTGTTATTTTTTGCCTGATTATTTAATATTTGTGTTAAATGTCTATAAATCCTCTAGCTAGCACTAGGCTAGCTAAAATAATTCTCCGGCACCCCCCGATCGCCGCCGCTCCCCCGTTTATACATTACCCGCCTGGATCCAGCGATCGGCGCAGCCTTCCGCGGACAGCTCCGGTCTTCACTATGGGGAGGATCGCAGATGACGTCATGCGCAAACCCGATCCTCCCCATAGAGAGACCGGAGCTGTGCCGGGAAGCTGCACGATTGCTGGATCCAGGGGGGGGGGGGGGTAACGTATAAATGGGGGGATCCAGGGGATCCAGGGGTGCCGGACACTCTTACTAGCTATCCTAGTGCTAGCTAGAGGATTTACAGCCATTAGGCACATCTGTTTATTTATGGGGGACTCCTGGGGCCACAGACTGTGTCGGGCATACCGCTAAGGAGGTTAAAGCGCCTGAAAAACGTGAGCTACTGTGTCATTTACAAATAAATTAAACAGACTAATGGTGGCAATACACTGATCAGTATGGTCAACAGATAGATCCCTTTCTAATCATTATCTGATCAGAGTGGGATCTAGCTGCTCGAAACCCTCCTCACACTGCACACAGATTTTCACTCGATTACAGCATGAAATCTTTAGAAATGTGTGTGCGCCTGAAGGGTCTCCCAGCCCCCCATCAGCTGATGTTGTGGTCCCAGCCTCTGCTCTCCCCACCAGCTGGTGCTGTTGTCCTGGCCTCGGCTCTCCCCATCAGCTACTATTGTGGTCCCGGCCTCTGCTCTCCCCACCAGCTGCTGTTGTGGTCCCGGCCTCTGCTCTCCCCACCAGCTGGTGCTGTTGTCCTGGCCTCTGCTCTCCCCACCAGCTACTATTGTAGTCCCGGCCTCTGCTCTCCCCACCAGCTACTGTTGTGTTCCCGGCCTCTGCTCCTCCCACCAGTTGCTGTTGGGGTCCCGGCCTCTGCTCTCCCCACTAGCTGCTGTTGTGGTCCCGGACTCTGGTCTCCCCACCAGATACTGTTGTGATCCCAGCCTCTGCTCTCTCCACCAGCTACTATTGTGGTCCCAGCCTCTGCTCTCCCCACCAGCTGCTGTTGTGGTCCCGGCCTCTGCTCCTCCCACCAGCTTCCCACCTTCAGTTAAACCAGCGCTTAGTGAAATTCTGACCTGATATTGCCATATACTCCTTGTTTATTGCCTGATGAAGCGGGGTTAAACCTACGAAATGCGTTACAACTTTGTTTTGGAGTATGTCAATACATTTACGACTGTTTTAAAATTCACAGTTCTTGTGTCTGCTTCTGAGAGGTAAGTCCAACACTGCCTCCATAGCAATTTTAAGATTTTTAGTGTTTTTTTATCCTTTTGGCGCCTCTGTTTACTTTACTCTGTTTTACCTCAATTGAGTCCACCCCTGGTGGAGGGGTGACATACCCCCTTTTTTCTCCAATCTACAGAGAGCGACTTCTTAACACTGAGTGGTGACAGGTCTAATCTACCCAGGATGCATTTACAGTGGTTACCTTGGAAGTAACCCCAGTTTGTGAGTATATTTCTACTTACTCTCAGAATTCCCTTTACCAGTACATATGACACTATATTGGGCTCGCGGTGTCCACTTCTTTGTCGAGCCAGTGTGATCAATAGAATTGATTGATTTTTGCTAAATATGTATCGTTTGGGAATCGTTTGCATCATGGATATCTAGCAGACTTAATCAAATTATTGAATCAGCTGAACATTTACATAGTTTGGTTGAAAAAATACATTTGTCCATCAAGTCCAAACCCCCAAAAATATTGATAAACAAAAATCGACTAGTGTATGGCCTGCCTCACAGAGTCAATGAAATATATATATATATATATATATATATATATATATATATACAGGAAAACGGGAAAGGGGCTTTTGGTTACGCTTTAATATGTTTACGCTCACCAACTGCGCCAAAGTGTCCCCGATCTGGTGAGTCCTACTCTAACCATGCAAAAATGCTAGTTTTTTATCAGCATTCCAATAGCCCAGGAGTCAACTAAATGGGAAAAAGGAAATTAAAAACACCTCACCTTCTGCTAGCTACTGAACTCTGAGCTCCGCTCATTTATAAGCGTAACTGTGCTAGAGGTGGGCGTGGTTATGCACGCTCACAGGGGAAAATAATATAATATATACCAAGGGATGAGCAGCAAAAACCAAATTAAATGCAATACTATGCAAAGCATGCACGCAGCACTGGAGATCCCCAGTCTCTATAAGAAATATACATATAATTAAATATATATATCTCTGCTCCTAATGCCGCTCAGTTCCGGGTCACGGCTTGATGACATCATCAAGCCGGAACCCAGAACTGAGCGGCATTAGGAGCGGAGATGCCGGCCAGAGCAGAGGGGAGCGCCAATTGTCGCGGGAACGGCAGGGAGGTGAGTGGATCCTCTCTTTTCCCCCCTGCCGCCGCCGCTGTCAAAGTGATCACTACGATCCGCTGGCGATCGTAGTGATCACGTGATCAGCAGCTATACGCGATGGCTGCTGATCACTGAGAGGAGATGTCAGCTGTCATATGACAGCATAATCTCCCCCTCCGGGTGCGCACGATTGCATCGGGAGTGGAAACGGCGGGCCGGCGTAGATTCTACGCCGCATTAGGCTAGAACAGCCACAAGTGCGGCATAGAATCTAACGCAGGCGGTCCGGAAAAGGTTAAACTTCATCCCAATCAGTAGCTGATGCCCCCTTTCCCACAAGAAATCTTTACCTTTTCTCAAACAGATAATTTGGAGATAATTGTAGACTCATGGGAGATAATTTACTATCTCTGATGTGGTAAGATATAACACAAAAGCGCATGCAAAAAAATCAATTAAAAACAAATATATAAATGAGACTAAAAATATGCCATAAGTGGAACCTAAGAGTGTCACTCTCAGCTGCTCAATATATTGTGTGGGGGATGTACGGAGTAAGACAATGGATGCATAAGTATTTCCTCCAGATATTATGTGAAAAAAGAGGACAGGGGTAATGAAGCAGATGGGGACACATAGGAATGAATGGCGGGGTTATGGAGATATGAGTGGATGGAGGACATCCTTCTAAGATCAGAGATAGACTGGCCAATTTCAAAACTCGTTTAAGCAACTCATAGCAATTTGGCTGGCCAAGGTACAATACAGACTCTATATTTCTGCCAAATTGGATCTTGGCAACATTACTTGGCCAGTTCCAGAATTACACACATATTATAATATAGTAAGGTAGGATCTTGTAAGCAGGAAATGCATTTCAAACATAAGATGAAATGACATACTTCTGAGTTAATGCTGACATCTAGTGTAGGCACTGAAAATTATATGTACTAAGTAAATATGATAAGAGTTCCAAAGTCAAACAAATATAATAGACACACAAAGAGTAATGGAGGGAAAAAAAGTGATTTCACAATAAGGGTTGTTCAAGACATACAATTGGGAGAGCTAAGATGAGAATCTCTAACCCTCCTCCAAGAGACAGCTTGCTTAGATTTAGACAAAAAGGTTTCAAGATCACATAAATATAATAGACAAGCTGGACCCCCGGCATTGCCCAGGTATGTATTTGGCTAGTGTTGGCTCTGCCCACTTTTCCTAACCCTAACACACAATTACTCAATGACCAAGTATGTGAGCTTTGCAGTCTTTGGCATCAATAATTTGCAATGAAATAAAATTAATCTGATTGGATGTGGCTCCACCCCTTTTCTGAATTTGAACCCCAATCACCCAATGGCCTACTGTACCAGGTACAGGTGATTAACAGTGCAAGAATGGCAGCAATTAAATATTCCCCTTAAAAATCAATAGGTGGATTTTGATTGGCTTTTATAGGCTCCACCCACTTTTCTGAATATTAATCCCAGTCACCAAGTGACCAACTGTGCAAAGTTTGAGAACCCTACCATTAACAGTGTAAGAATGGCTGCAGTTTACATTTGCGCAATGAAATTTGTATTTTTCTCCGCCCACTTATTTCCTAACATTGTTCAGGTATGTATTTGGCTGGTGTTGGCTCCGCCTACTATTTCTAACCCTAACGCACAATTACTCAATAACCAAGTTTGTGAGCTTTACGGTCTTTGGCATTAATAATATGCATTGAGATTAAACAAATCTGATTGGCTACTTGTGGCTCCACCCCTTTGTCTGAATTTGAACCCCAGTCACCCAATGACCAACTGTACCAGGTTTAAGGCTTGTGCCAGTAACAGTGCAAGAATGGTAGCAATTACATATTCCCCTTGAAAATCAATAGGTGAATTTTGATTGGCTTTTGTAGGCTCCACCCACTTCTCTGAATATTAATCCCAGTTACCCAGTGGCCAATTGTGCAAAGTTTGAGAACCCTACCATTAAAAGTGTAAGAATTGCTGCAGTTTACATTTTCTCAGTAAAGTTTGGATTTGTCTCCACCTACTGATGACCTGGCATTGCCTGATTACGTATTTTGCAGGTGCTGGCTGCGCTCACTTTTCCTAACCCTAACACACAATTAATCAATTACTCAATGACCAAGTTTGTGAGCTTTGCGGTCTTTGGCATCAATAACCTTCATTAAAATGAAACAAGTCATATTGGCAGTTTGTGGCTCCACCCCCTTTTATAAATTTAAACCTCAGTCACCCAATGATCAACTGTACCAGGTTTGAGGCTTGTGCCATTAACAGTGCAAGAATGGCAGCAATTAAATATTCCCCTGAAAAATCAATAGGTAATTTTTGATTGCCTTTTGTAGGCTTCACCCATTTTTCTGAATATTAACCCCAGTCACCCAGGAACCAACTGTGCAAAGTTTGAGAACCCTACCATTAATAGTGTAAGAATGGGTGCTGTTTACATTTTCCCAGTAAAATTTGTATTTGTCTCCGCCCACTTATGACCTGGCGTTGCCCGCTTATGTATTTGGCTGGTGTTGGCTGTGCCCACTTTTCTAACCCTAACGCACAATTAATCAATTACTCAATTACTAAGTTTGTGAGCTTTGCGGTGTTTGGCATCAATAATTTGCATTGGAATGAAACAAATCTAATTGGCTGTTTGTGGCTCCACCCCCTTTCTGAAATTGAACCCTAGTCACCCAATGATCAACGGTACCAGGTTTGAGGCTTGTGCCATTAACAGTGCAAGAATGGCAGCAATGTAAATATTCCCCTTGAAAATAAATAGGTTAATTTTGATTGGCTTTTATAGACTCCACCCACTTTTCTGAATATTAATCCCAGTCACCCAGTAACCAACTGTGCAAAGTTTGAGAACCCTACCATTAACAGTGTAAGAATGGCTGCTGTTTACATTTTCTCAGTAAAATTTGTATTGGTCTCCGCCCACGTATGACCCGGCGTTGCCCGCTTATGTATTTGGCTGGTGTTGGCTGTGCTCACTTTTCTAACCCTAACACACAATTAATCAATTACCAAGTTTGTGTTGTTTGCGGTGTTTGGCATCAATAATTTGCATTGAAATAATACAAATCTAATTGGCTGTTTGTGGCTCCACCCCCTTTCTGAAATTGAACGTTAGTCACCTAATGATCAACTGTACCAGGTTTGAGGCTTGTGCCATTAACAGTGCAAGAATGGCAGCAATGTAAATATTCCCCTTGAAAATCAATAGGTTAATTTTGATTGGCTTTTATAGACTCCACACACCTTTCTGAATATTAATCCCAGTCACCCAGCGACCAACTGTGCAAAGTTTGAGAACCTTACCATTAACAGTGTAAGAATGGCTGCAGTTTACATTTTCTAGGGAAATTTGTATTTGTCTCCGCCCCCTTTTTGGTTATGGGAATAAAAAGTATCCTATACTTTATTCCAGGTAATGTACTATGTGTGTGCCAAATTTCATTCAAATCCGTTCAGCCATTTTTGCATGATAGAGTAACAAACATCCAAACATCCAAACATCCCAACTTTCCCATTTATTATATTAGTAGGATATACAAAGGGTAATGAAGTCACAAATCCAGACAAAGCCAGCCATCTATGAAAGAAGAAACAAGTTAACAAGCTATGAAAGGAACAAAAGGGGGGAGGAACGATCCATAGTGTGATAAAGTTTTAATTCCACAAAACATGCAATTAAAGGGGAGGGGGGGGGGTAAAATGTGTGAGTCAGAGGAACCAGTCAACTTCAATTTCTTTATTTAGGCCAACTTCTTTATTTATTTAGCCATAGGCTCTCTCTCTCTCTCACAAATCCTACAGAACCTACGACAACTGGTAAATGTGGAGAAATGGCTTCCAAGCTAAAGATGTGTAGGTTGGCTGTAGATTGACCATGTTTTTCAGCAAAATGGTGGCGCACACTGTGGGTGGGACTCTGACCCACCCTCTATGCTGCATCTGTGCTCCCCAAATCTCTCGCACAGTGGTCTAGTTTTCCTGCCTATGCAATATTTTGGGCATAAGCAGGATAGTAGATACAACACATACAGGGATGATCAATTGATCAATTCTTGAGGCTGGACATGAACATTTTCAATTTAGAGGGACTTGGCTCGATGTCTGATAACATGGCATCATTTACAATGTGGCTTCCTGCACATACAACTGCCTGTTAGCACAGTATTGATTTTTCACACCGAATCCACAGAATCAAACACAGCATCCACAGATCAGCAGCAACCCACAGGGGGAACAGGAGAGCAGTGGCCTAGTAGCGGCACATACAGTGGGTTGCAAAAGTATTCAGCCTCCTTGAAGTTTTCCACATTTTGTCATATTACTGCCCCAAACATGAATCAATTTTATTGGAATTCCACATGAAAGACCAACACAAAGTGGTGTACACATGAGAAGTGGAACGAAAATCATACATGATTCCAAACACTTTTTACAAATAAATAACTGCAAAGTGGTGTGTGCATAATTATTCGTCCCCCTTTGATCTGAGTGCAGTCAGTTGCCTATAGACATTGCCTGATGAGTGCTAATGACTAAATAGAGTGCACCTGTGTGCAATCTAATTTCAGTACAAATACAGCTGCTCTGTGAGGGCCTCAGAGGTTGTGTAAGATAATATTGGGAGCAACAGCACCATGAAGTCCAAAGAACACACAAGACAGGTCCAAGACAGGTCAGGGATCAAGTTAATGAGACATTTAAAGCAGGCTTAGGCTACAAAAAGATTTCCAAAGCCTTGAACATCTCACGGAGCACTGTTCAAGCAATCATTCAGAAATGGAAGGAGTATGGCACAATTGTAAACCTACCAAGACAAGACCATCCACCTAAACTCACAGGCCTAACAAGGAGAGCGCTGATCAGAAATGCAGTCAAGAGGCCCATGGTGACTCTGGACAAGCTGCGGAGATCTACAGCTCAGGTGGGAGACTCTGTGCATAGGACAACTATTAGTCATGCACTGTACAAAGTTGGCCTTTATTGAAGAGTGGCAAGAAGAAAGGCATTGTTAACAGAAAGCATAAGAAGTCCCGTTTGCAGTTTGCCACAAGCCATGTGGGGGACACAGCAACCATGTGGAAGAAGGTGCTCTGGTCAGATGAGACCAAAATGGAACTTTTTGGCCAAAATGCAAAATGCTTTGTGTGGCAGAAAACTAACACTGCACATCACTCTGAACACACCATCCCCACTGTCAAATATGGTGGTGGCAGCATCATCCTCGGGGGGTGCATCTCTTCAGCAGGGACAAGGAAACTGGTCAGAGTTGGTGGGAAGATGGATGGAGCCAAATACAGGGCAAACTTGGAAGAAAACCTCTTGGAGACTGCAAAAAACTTGAGACTGGGGCGGAGGTTCACCTTCCAGCAGGACAATGACCCTAAACATAAAGCCAGGGCAACAATGGAATGGTTTAAAACAAAACATATCTATGTGTTAGAATGGCCCAGTCAAAGTCCAGATCTAAATCCAATCGAGAATCTGTGGCAAGATCTGAAAACTGCTGTTCACAAACGCTGTCCATCTAATCTGACTGAGCTGGAGCTGTTTTGCAAAGAAGAATGGGCAAGGATTTCAGTCTCTAGATGTGCAAAGCTGGTAGAGACATACCCTAAAAGACCAGCAGCTGTAATTGCAGCAAAAGGTGGTTCTAAAAAGTATTGACTCAGGGGGCCGAATAGTTACGCACACCCCACTTTTCAGTTATTTATTTGTAAAAAAATGTTTGGAATCATGTATGATTTGCGTTCCACTTCTCAGTTCTCATGTGTACACCACTTTGTATTGGTCTTTCACGTGGAATCCCAATAAAATTGATTCATAATTGTGGCAGTAATGTGACAAAATGTGGAAAACTTTAAGGGGGCCGAATACTTTTGCAAGCCACTGTATAAACCAACATGAAGCTTTTATACCACGAAACTAATATGCCAAAAAGTCAAATGCAAAACCTTAAAGGAGAACTGTAGTGAGAGGTATATGGAGGCTGCCATATTTATTTCCTTTTAAGCAATACCAGTTGCCTGGCTATTCAGCTAATCCTCTGCCTCTAATACTTTCAGCCATAGGCCCTGAACAAGCATGCAGCAGATCAGGTGTTTCTGACAAATTTAGACAGATATGACAAGATTAGCTGCATGCTTGTTTCTGGTGTGATTCAGACACTTCTTGAGGGCCCTTTTCCACTAGCAATCGCAATCACAAATCACAAATGCCAGTGATTGCGATTGCGATTTTTCATTAATTCTGTTATGCGATTGCGATTTGCGATTTTCATTTGCATTGCATTATCATTGTAAAAATCGCTCCAGCAAGCGATTGCGATTTGCGATTAGCGATTTCCAAATCGAATCACTGTAGTGGAAAATACTTCTCATGCTTTGTATGATAAAGTAACAACCCTAGCGATTTAAAAATCACTAGCGATTTGCGATTTTGCGATTCAGCAATCACAATCGCTCTAGTGGAAAAGGGCCCTTAGGCAAATAGACCATCAGGGCTGGCAGGCAACTGGTATTGCTTAAAAGGAAATAAATATGGCAGCCTTCATATCCCTCTCACTACAGTTCTCCTTTAAATCATCTGCAAGAGTGATCCACATACAAAAAAAAGAAACAAGAGGGGAAGAAAAAATAGGAAAGAAAGAGAGGGAAAAAAGAGGAATGTAAAAGAGAACTCCATGTGAAAAGAGAAACCGTGATAATAACTTGTACCCCAGTCAGATACAAGTTTAAAATGTGTAATAAATTAATACAGTGTGTGAATATGACCTAGCTTCATGTATATATGTTATCGGAATTGTTTGGATCCAACCATGATCTGTGATGACCACGCTTACTCACATGGGGCCCGCTTCATTTGTTCTGCACAGGGGCCCATCGTTGGCTTTGTCCGCCACTGATACCAGGCAGATACCTGCTGTGGTCCAGGATGTGGGTGAAAGGAAGAGAGATTGGTCCAATCAGATTCTGTGCTCGATAAGAACCAAGTGTCCCTTCAGCCTGTGTTTTGTGCACTGTTTTCCCCTATCCATCCCTTTCACATTTATGCATGCAATATTTGAGCCAACTCCTCTCCCCCTCCCTAAGACACACTCACACTACCTGCACCCCCTCTCTCTCTCTCTCACACACACACACACACACACACACACACACACACACACACACACACACACACACACACACACACACACACACACACACACACACACACACACACACACACACAGACACACACACACACACCACACTACACACACACACACACACACACACACACACCACACTACACACACACACACACACACACACACACACACACACACACACACACACACTACCTGCACCCCCTCACACATACACACAACACACACACACACACACACACACACACACACGGGCGTAACTAGAAATCACTGGGCCCCCATGCAAAACTTTGGATGGGGCCCCCTCCTGCCATCACCCCCTCCCCCCTACGTACACACACACACACACACACACAAAAAAAACCTTTCTGCACAGGTAACCAATGTTATTCTATTGGCTAGTGCACACTTGAATGTGTTTTCCCATGCAGATAAAAACAAACAGCAGTGTGCTTCCAGCCTCCGCTTATTACACTCATTCTGCCCATCTCTGATAGAGCAGAACTGGCTCCGCAGACTCCTCCAGCATAACTACAGTACAGAGCACTGAGGGGGGGGGGGGGCATGGTACAGGAGTCCATGCTGCACACTGAATAGGGACTGTCTACAATTCTTTGTCTTCAACACTTTGTATTATTCTTTATCAGTGGCTGAGCAGAGGCAGTCATTAAAACAATTATGCAGAGAGCAGAAAGTTTTTTCTCTCCTTGCCCTTAGTTTTTCGTCTTTCAGTACTTGGCCCCCTGTGGCTTCTAGGCCCCCTGCAGCTGCATCCCTTGCAGGGTCTATTGTTATGCCCCTACACACACAGACACACACATACACACACACACACACACACACACATTCCTCCTTAGTAAAGTACGTTATTTTAATGCATTTACGATTCTGAGTTTGTTGAAGGGTAGTTTGTGTTTGGCGGGGTAACTGGTCAGAATCTTGTTAGTCGGGGGAGGGGATGGTTGGTAACTGCAAGCCTTGCAGTTAAAGTACAGTGTCAAGTACAAGTCCGTCCGGTGGTCATGAAGAGTGTGGTGTGGTGGAGGCTCAATGATCTATACAGAGTCATGCTATGTATGCCTGATTTATGTTTGTTTGAGGACAGCTATTCAGAAGGATGTGGTGAATGCAGGACAAGCAGGATATTGAAAGTGCCATCAAGCAGAAGAACAGTATATGGGAACATGGCATTGGTGGCTATGGGGTAGATTCACTAAAGAACGTTAACTTTAAAGTGTGCAGATAGCACATGTTAAAATTGCTGGCAATTATGCAATTTGCGTTTCGAGTTACGCAAATTGCAAAATGCTCTATATCTACGCACCACTTGTATGGAGGAGTACGCAACCAAACGCTATTTTAACAACTTACTCCCTTATTAGAGTGTGCTGTCTATGCTCTGTTTGATGTTCCTGTCCATTACATGCTTATACACATTGCAGAAATGTACTAAGAAACATGATGTTGTAATCAGGGCATAATCAAAGCAACTTCCCCAAAAGGAATACCGAGACATTTATAAATATACAGGCAGTCCTCGATTAACGGATGAGATAGGGACTGTAGGTTCTTTCTTAACCCAAATATGCCCATAAGTTGAAACACTGTGCCACATCTGCCCCTTGTACCTCCTCTATGCCCCTGTGCCTCATATGTCACCCTCTGTGTTACCTCTGTTCCCCTGTGCCTTCAGTGTCCCCCTCAGTGCCACCTCTGCCCCCCACACTGTGCCACTTCTGCCCTTTGTACCTCCTCTATGCCCATGTGCCTCGTATGTCACCCTCTGTGTCACCTCTGTTCCCTTGTGCCTCCAGTGTCCCTCTCAGTGCCACCTCTGCCCCCCACACTGTGCCACATCTGCCCCTTTTACCTCCTCTATGTCCCTGTGCCTCGTATGTCGCCCTCTGTGTCACCTCTGTTCCCCTGTGCCTTCAGTGTCTCCCTTAGTGCCTCCTCTGCCCCCCACACTGTGTCACTTCTGCCACTTGTACCTCCTCTATGCCCCTGTGCTTCGCATGTTGCCCTCTGTGTCACCTCTGTTCCCCTGTGCCTTCAGTGTCCCCCTCAGTGCCACCTCTGCCCCCAACACTGTGCCACTTCTGCCCTTTGTACCTACTCTATGCCCATGTGCCTCGTATGTCACCCGCTGTGTCACCTCTGTTCCCTTGTGCCTCCAGTGTCCCTCTCAGTGCCACCTCTGCCCCCACACTGTGCCACATCTGCCCCTTTTACCTCCTCTATGTCCCTGTGCCTCGTATGTCGCCCTCTGTGTCACCTCTGTTCCCCTGTGCCTTCAGTGTCTCCCTTAGTGCCTCCTCTGCCCCCCACACTGTGTCACTTCTCCCCCTTGTACCTCCTCTATGCCCCTGTGCCTCATATGTCACCCTCTGTGTCACCTCTGTTCCCCTGTGCCTTCAGTGTCCCCCTCAGTGCCACCTCTGCCCCCCACACTGTGCCACTTCTGCCCTTTGTACCTACTCTATGCCCATGTGCCTCGTATGTCACCCTCTGTGTCACCTCTGTTCCCTTGTGCCTCCAGTGTCCCTCTCAGTGCCACCTCTGCCCCCACACTGTGCCACATCTGCCCCTTTTACCTCCTCTATGTCCCTGTGCCTCGTATGTCGCCCTCTGTGTCACCTCTGTTCCCCTGTGCCTTCAGTGTCTCCCTTAGTGCCTCCTCTGCCCCCCACACTGTGTCACTTCTGCCCCTTGTACCTCCTCTATGCCCCTGTGCTTCGCATGTTGCCCTCTGTGTCACCTCTGTTCCCCTGTGCCTTCAGTGTCCCCCTCAGTGCCACCTCTGCCCCCCACACTGTGCCACTTCTGCCCCTTGTACCTCCTCTATGCCCCTGTGCGTCGTATTTCGCCCTGTGTGTCACCTCTGTTCCCCTGTGCCTTCAGTGTCCCCCTCAGTGCCACCTCTGCCCCCCACGCTGCGCCACTTCTGGCCCCTTGTACCTCCTCTATGCCCCTGTGCCTCACCTGTCGCCCTCTGTGTCACCTCTGTTCCCCTGTGCCTTCAGTGTCCCCCTTAGTGCCACCTCTGCCCCCCACACTGTGCCACTTCTGGCCCTTATACCTCCTCTATGCCCCTGTGCCTCCTATGTCTCCCTCTGTGTCACCTCTGTTCCCCTGTGCCTCCAGTGTCCCCCTTAGTGCCACCTCTGCCCCCCACACTGTGCCACTTCTGGCCCTTATACCTCCTCTATGCCCCTGTGCCTCGTATGTCTCCCTCTGTGTCACCTCTGTTCCCCTGTGCCTCCAGTGTCCCCCTCAGTGCCACCTCTGCCCCCACACTGTGCCACATCTGCCCCTTGTATCTCCTCTATGCCCCTGTGCCTCGTATGTCGCCTTCTGTGTCACCTCTGTTCCCCTGTGCCTTCAGTGTCCCCCTCAGTGCCACCTCTGCCCCCCACACTGTGCCATTTCTGCCCCCCCCCCTCTCTGTGCCCGCAGTGCACTGCAGAAACATGTCATTTTACAAATATAAAATACATTTTTCTTTGAATTTTCTTAAATCAATTTTCTCAAAAACTACAGTATTTTTTAGTAAATTTTTTTGAAAAAAAGGGAGCAGGATATCAAACCAGAGATACTGTAGATTAAAATTGTGTATACTTTAATTATAGGCAAAATGTAAGATCATAAGCTACAAACACTGGTTAAAAATGGAGGACCAATGATGCCGGGTGGCTGTAAGAGAGAAAAGGTACCACTATTGATTTTCTGCGAGCATATCCCCTGGTGAACTGTGAACCTGAAGCATACCTCTATCGGTTTAATCTACTGTGGAATTGACTGTCCATAGTTTATGTAGAAACCTTTTCCCTGACAGCTGCGATTGAGCTGATTGAGGGATATTTGGAGATATATGCTGTATTGTATTAATACATGAAAGCTGATTTTATGCCTCCCTTATATGTAATGGGTATTTACCTAACTGATTTATATTAAGTGGGGACTTGCATTACTGCATTAGCCAGGCCAATCCTATTCTTTCTTAGAGCCACCCGGCATCATTGGTCCTCCATTTTTAACCAGTGTTTGTAGCTTTTGATATTACATTTTTGCCTATGAATAAAGTAAGTATATAAAATCAGATGTATCGTATTTTTCGGACGATAAGACACACTTTTTCTCCCTCAAAAGTGGGGAGAAAAAGTCAGTGCGTCTTATGCTCCGAATGCTACAATTCAGCTCAGCACAAATGTGTCCCCCACAAGTGCTAAACCCCACCATTCTCACTGAGGCTGTCCCCGTATCTTCTTCTACTTTTCCTGTGTCCTAAATTATTGATTCATGTGTGGCAGCTGCGCTTCACACACAGATAACAGGCTGTTCGCTGCTGGAAATCCAGAGAAGGGGCACCCACCGCGAGTCTGATGATAACGCTGTAATTGGGGAGCTCAGCCAGCCTACTGTTATAGCGCCTCCAATCCCAGGATCTCTAGCATAGATGCCCGTTTCTACTAGCAACAGCTTTGTCCAGCTGACGGCCGCGGCTTGAGCAGCGTGTAGTCCTGTGAAGGGCGCAGGTCAGCCTCCACACAGAGTGGCCAATCAGGCGAGGTGCTGCAGCTATGGCCCCACCAATCACTGCCACTCTGCTTGTTAACCATTTCTGCTCTGCTGTGGTGCCGCGCTTCGACGCGCTCCCGCGCGCCATTGTGGGCTCGCCGCCCATGCTATCCCCCGGTAGCCCTGGGATCAGTAATCGGGAACATGGTTCCCGATCACTGATCCGTGTCCCTAGAAAAAAAAATGAAGCGCTCTTACTAGAGGCTTCAGTCTTTCTGCAAATAACGTTTTCCGCATCCTCCTTGTGCTTCTGGTGATCGAAAAGCACAAGGAGAAAAAAATAAACTCAAGGTGGCCATCTTGTGGCCAAATACTAAAACTACATCTACATATTTTTTACATTACAATTTATACATATAATAACATTAACATTAACTGTTTATTTTCCACACCAAAATATTACCCAAATATAA
Source organism: Hyperolius riggenbachi (assembly GCF_040937935.1). Lineage (NCBI taxonomy): Eukaryota > Metazoa > Chordata > Amphibia > Anura > Hyperoliidae > Hyperolius > Hyperolius riggenbachi. The sequence goes on from NC_090648.1 coordinate 48,800,417, forward strand.
TTTTTAATGAAAAAAAAAATTAAAATTAAAATAAAAAAAAATAAAAAAACATAAATAGTTACCCAAGGGTCTGAACTTTTTAAATATGCATTTGAAGGGGGTATACTACGAACATTTTTTTAAATTATAAGCTTGTAAATAGTGATGGACGCAAAATGGAAAAAATGCACCTTTATTTCCAAATAAAATATTGGCGTCATACATTGTGATAGGGACAAAATTTAAATGGTGTCATAACCGAGACAAACGGGCAAATAAAATACATAGGTTTTAACTATGGTAGCATGGATTATTTTAAAGCTATAATGGACGAAAACTGAGAAATAATTAATTTTTTCCATTTTTTTCTTATTGATCCTGTTAAAATGCATTTATAAAAAAATTATTCTTAGCAAAATGTACCACCCAAAGAAAGCCTAATTAGTGGTGGAAAAAACAAGATATAGATCAATAAATTGTGTTAAGAAGTGATAAAGTTATTAGCAAATGAATGGGAGGTGAAAATTGCTCTGATGCATAAGGTGAAAAATCCCCGTGGGCTGAAATGGTAACAGGACCGGATGGATTTGGAGGCGAGACCATAGCTCTGTCAATGACAGCGCTATGGTCCTGCCTTCAAATCCATCCGGTCCTGTTAACAAGCAGAGCGGCAGTGATTGGCGGGGCCATAGCTGCAGCACCTCGCCTGATTGGCCGCTCTGTGTGGAGGCTGATCCGCGCTGTGCACAGGACTACACACTGCTCAAGCCGCGGCCGTTAGCTGGATAAGGCTGTTGCTAGTAGATACGGCTATCTATGCTCGGGATCCCGGAATTGAAGGCGCTATAACAGTAGGCTGGCTGAGCTTCCTGATTACAGCGTTATCATCAGACTCGCGGCGGGTGCCCCTTCTCTGGATTTCCGGCAGTGAACAGCCCGTGATCTGTGTGTGATTGGATTTCTGCTCCCCCACCGGTCTGTGGATCCAAGCCATGTCTGGCAAACACCAGCATTTCAAGGGACCTGAAGTCAGCTGCTGTGTCAAGTATTTCTTGTGTAGATCAACAGCGTTTTGGGTGAGTTTCTGTGACTTTACTGCTGCAGCAGCAGGGAGGGAGGGAGGATGTGTGGGAAGACTGAGGCTTTTGTTTGCTGCCTGGGGGTAATGTAGTATGAGTGGGTGAGCTGGCCTTTCTCCTTTGTACTTGCCATTGTTTGTCAGTGCTGGTCTGCAGGAGTACTGATTTGAGATAAGATCCATTATAACATTCAGTGATACTGTTCTCAGTGTGACCCTTGCCTAGTAGGCGTAAGACAGCCCACAGTGAGACAAGGAGACTATGCTGCAGACCCCAGATAGGCACCATGTATTTCAGAGCAGCAGCCGCCTTGTATGAATGGAGAAGGATTAGGCTAGGACAGAGGACACAGGAAAGGTAGAATAGGACAGGAAGCTGGAAGGTCGGCACAATGCATCGGGGGACCGCTCAGGGGCATGTGTGAATGAATGATACAGAATAGCAGAGCACCAGGCACAGTTACCTTTCTTAGAAGGAGACAATATTTTGGGGGAGGACATCCCCAAGACGCCTCTGCACCATGGACACACCAGGTTTAGTATATATATTTTTCCCATGGTTTTTGTCCTCTAAACCTAGGTGCGTCTTATAGTCCGAAAAATACGGTGTGTGTGTGTGTGTGTGTGTGTGTGTGTGTGTGTGTGTGTGTGTGTGTGTGTGTGTGTGTGTGTGTGTGTGTGTGTGTGTGTGTGTGTGTGTGCGTGTGTGCGTGTGTGCGTGTGTGTGCGTGTGTGTGGTGTGTATGTGTGTGTGTGTGTGTGTGTGGTGTGTATGTGTGTATGTGTGTGTGTGGTGTGTATGTGTGTATGTGTGTGTGCGTGCGTGCGTGCGTGCGTGCGTGCGTGCGTGCGTGTGTGTGTGTGTGTGTGTGTGTGTTACTCACAGTAATCAAGGCACAGTTGGTCACTTGGTGTCCGAGGTTACAAATCCAGGAAAAGTGGGCGGAGCATAAAACAGTCAATCAAATTTCAGCCATTTATTTTAATGAAAAAATGTAAACTCAGCCATTCTTAGACTGTTAATCGCAGGGTTCTCAAACTTGGCACACTTGGTCACAGGGCGAATGAGATTAAGATTCAGGAAAGTGGGTGGAGCATACAATAGCCAATTAAAATTCACCGATTGATTTTTAAGGGGAATATTTAAACTGCTGCCATTCTTACACTGTTAATGGCAGAGACTTCAAACTTGCTACAGTCGGTCATTGGGTGACTGGGGTCCAAATTCACTAAAGAGGCGGGACCATGACGAGCCAATCAGATTTCCTTGGTGGATAAACTGCTTCCATTCACACATTGTTGATGCCAGGAACCTGAAAGCTCACAAACTTGGTAATTGAGTAACTGTGTGTCAAGATTACAAAAAGTGGGTGGGAAACCAAATTTCACTAGAAACATACAAACTGCAGCCATTCTTACACTGTTAACCTGCTGGGCGGTCTGGACGAGCTCAGCTCGTCCAGTACCGCCGGAGCCTGCCGCTCAGGCCCTGCTGGGCCGATTTGGCTCAAATAAAAAGCAGCACACGCAGCCGGCACTTTGCCAGCCGCGTGTGCTGCCTGATCGCCGCCGCGAGCAGCGGCGAAAGAGGGCCCCCCTAGCCGCCTGAGCCCAGCGTAGCCGGAACAAAAAGTTCCGGCCAGCGCTAAGGGCTGGATCGGAGGCGGCTGACGTCAGGACGTCGGCTGACGTCGATGACGTCACTCCGCTCGTCGCTATGGCGACGATGTAAGCAAAACAAGGAAGGCCGCTCATTGCGGCCTTCCTTGTTTATTCTGGGCGCCGGAGGCGATCGGAAGATCGCCTCCGGAGCGCCCTCTAGTGGGCTTTCATGCAGCCAACTTTCAGTTGGCTGCATGAAATAGTTTTTTTTTTATTAAAAAAAAACCCTCCCGCAGCCTGCCTGGCAATCTTAATAGAACGCCAGGCAGGTTAATGGCAGGGTTGTCAAACCTTGCACAGTTGGTCACTGGGTGACTGGGATTAATATTCAGGAAAACGGGTGAAGCCTATCAATATTCACCTGTTGATTTTCAAGGGGAATATTTAAATGTATGCCATTCTTACACTGTTAATAGCAGGTGCCTCAAACCTGGTACAGGTGGTCACTGGGTAACTAGGGTTCAAATTCAGAAAGGGGGCGAAGCCACAAACAGTCATTCAGATTTGTTTAATTTCAATGGGAATATACAAATTATTGATACCAAAAGCCCAAAGCTCATAAACTTGGTAATTGAGTGATTGTATGTCAAGGTTAGAAAAAGTGTGCGGTGCCAACAACTACATTTTATACATGGGAAAATATAAACTGCAACCATTCTTACACTGCTAATGGCAGGGTTCTCAAACTTGTCACATTTGGTCACTGGGTGACTGGGATTGATTGATTTTCAAGGGGATTATTTACATTGCTGCCCTTCATACACTCTTAATGGCAGAGGCCTTAAATCTGGTGCAGTCAGTCACTGGGAGCCTGGGGTTTAAATTCTGAAAAGGGGACGGGCCACAAACAGCCAATCAGATTTGTTTAATTTCAATGGGAAATTGCAACTTAATTATGTCAAAGACCACAAAGCTCAAAGACTTGGTCATTGAGTGACTGTATGTCAAGGTTATAAATAGTGGGCGGAGTCAAAAACAACTAACTTTTTACATGGGAAAATATAAACTGCAGCTATTCTTACTCTGTTAATGGCGGGGTTCTCAAACTTGACACAGTTGGTCACTGGATGACTGGGATTAATATTCAGAAAAGTGGGTGGAGCCTACAACAGCCAATCAAAATTCACCTATTGATTTTCAAGGTGAATATTGAAACTGCTGCCATTCTTACACTGTCAATGGCAGATGCCTCAAACCTGCTAGAGTCGGTCATTAAGTGACTGGGGTTCAAATTTACTAAAGGGGCAGAGCCACAAACAGCCAATCAGATTTGTTTGCTGGATAAAATGCTTCCATTCACACCATTTTGATGCCAGGAACCCGAAAGCTCAAAACTTGGTCATTGTGTGTCAAGATTACAAAAAGTGGGTGGAATCAAACCCATATTTCCCTGGGAAAATGTAAACTGCAGCCCTTCTTCACTGTTAATTGCAGGGTTCTCAAATTTTGCACAGTTGTTTACTGGGTGACTGGGATTTATATTCAGAAAAGTGGGTTGAGTCTAAAAAGGCTAATCAAAATTCACCTGTTTGTTTTCAAGGGGAATATTTCATTGCTGCCATTCTTGCACTGTTAATGGCACAAGCCTCAAACCTGGTACAGTTGGTCATTGGGTCACTGGAATTCAAATTTTAAAAACGGGCGGAGCCACAGCCAATCAGATTTGTTTAATTTCACTGGGAAAATAAACATTTTTGATGGTCATTGAGTGATTATGTGTCCAGGTTACAAAAAAGTGGGCGGAGCCAAAAACAAATTTTACTGGGAAAATATAAACTGCAGCCATTCTTACACTGTAAATGGCAGGGTTCTCAAACTTTGCCCAGATGATCACTGGGTGACTGATTAATATTCAGGAAGTGGGTAGAGCCTATAATAGCCAATCAAAATAATTTGTTGATTTTCAAGGGGAATATTTAAATTGCTGCCATTTTTACACTGTTAATAGTAGATGTCTCAAACCTGCTACAGTTGGTCCTTGGTTGACTGTTGGGGTTCAAATGCTGGAGAGGAGCGGAGCCACAAACAGCCTATCTGATTTGTTTGATTTCTATGGGAATATACAAATTGATGCCAAAGACCCCAAAGCTCACAAACTTGGTCATTGAGTGTTTGTGTGTTAGGGTTAGGAAAAGTGGATGGAGCCAACACCAGCCAAATGCATACCCGGGCAACGCCGGGTCATCAGCTAGTGTCTAATAAAAAGAGGATTTTTAAAAGGCTTCAGACTCTTCAGACTCTCTTTAAATGAGTGCCAAAAATTAGCACCATACAATTCATCTCTGTACTGGGGACAGCCATGTGACATGGCTGTCCCCCTGGGGGACACAGGAGCGATCGGCTGTGATAGGCTGACAGGGGGAGGGAGGAAGGGAGGGTGACAAAAAAAAAATAATAGCAACATTTATTAAAAAAATATATATATTGATAAAAAATAAACAAACAAACACTGGGATGGGGGGGGGGGGGGGGCGATCTGACCACACCAACAGAGAGCTCTGTTGGTAGGGAGAAAAGGGGGGGGGAATCACTTGTGTGCTGAGTTGTGAGGCCTGCAGCAAGGCCTTAAAGCTGCAGTGGCCTATTTTGCAAAAAATGACCTAGTCTTTAAAGAGTAACTGTCAGGCTGCAAAAGCTAATTTAAACCTCTATTCTCCTGTGTTAAACAGTTTAGAAGGAAGCCAAAAAGGCAATACTGAAGTAAAAAATATCTCTTACTTTGATGTATGCTGAACAGCAAGGCTGTTATTCCCAAGCTCGTAAGGAGGCCGGCAGGACGCATAACAGATACTGCAAAGCATTCTGGGGCTGCTTTCTCCCCAGTGCACTACCTTGGGTCCTCCCCTTCATTTCCCTATCACGCCCTAAGGCTGCTTTTTACAGCAGCTTGTAACAGCAGCCTAAACTCACAGCATTGAAAAATCACAGGGCACATGTTCTGTTAGAGTATACTGCATGAGTCCGCTATTGTTCCTAGCCACATGGCTAATTAATGTTCACTGCACAGTAGTGTTGTCCATTAGAATCTTTTTTGTGAGTCGAATCATCAGGAAGCAGGGAGGATATGACATCACAATTGGCTTCATAGGAGACAGACAAACATGGAACCTGCCATGAGCTGTCAGGAGCATCATTCTCTGCAAATACTATATAAAAATTCTGTGAAATCCAAACGTGGACAGTGAAATACATATGTAATGGAAGTACAGCCAATATTTAGCTTCTGATATATGTGTTTTTTTTCTTTGAGACCCTATACCTAACAGCTCCTCTTTAAGGAGGGTAAATCTTGTGGTCCTGAATGGGTTAACAAGTAAGGTTTACTGCTGGACAACTTTTTAGAACACCTTTTAATTTCAATCTTTATTTATTATTCAGAAAAAAAGATAATTGATATTCTTGTATTTTTCCAATAATATTTTTCAAGATTGACAGATATTGCCTGTATGTAAATTTTAGCATATTTAAATTGCCTTCCAATTTGTAGGGCACCAACATGTGGGTGTTCTGCATGATTCAGTACGACTGTCTAACCAGATTTCTTCAAATGGAAAAGCTATAGGTGGACAGCAAAACACCTGCATGCAAAAAAGAAAAATGTATGATTATGGCAACTAACTAGAGAATTCCATTCATGAAACTGCCCTTGGGATTCAGGCAATCCTGAAATTATCTCAGCAGCAGAAGCAGCAGCAGCACGATCAGGCAACAAGTAGTGGGGATGTAAATGAATAGATTCCTAGCTCAAATACTTGCCTGGGGAATGCTATTGCTAATCAACAATCACCCCATCACAAATGGGTTAAACAATCCCCAGGTAGTGGCAAGTTAAAGGACCTCTGTCGCAAAAATCTTAATAAAACTGAATAGGGACTGTCTACAAATATTTGTGTACAAAACTTTGTATGTTTAGTTATCAGTGGCTGAGCAGATGCAGTCATTAGAACAATTGTGCAGAGAGCAGAACGTTTTTTCTCTCCTTGTCCTTAGTTGTCATGATGGGGCCTCCTGTCGCTTCTGGGCCCCCCTGCGGTTGCATCCCTTGCAGGGTCTATCGTTACGCCCCTGAATAAGAAGTATGTTTCTCCCAGAGTAAAATGAGTCATAAATTACTTTTCTCCTATGTTGCTGTCACTTACAGTAAATAGTAGAAATCTGACATTACCAACAGAATTTGGACTAGCCCATCTTCTCATGGGAGGAGGGGGGGGGGGGTTCTCAGGGTTTTCTTTATTTTCAAAAGCACTTAGTGAATGGCAGTTGCTCCGCCCAACTGCCAAAGAAGTGTACGGTGAGCAGGGAGGCTGGCCAGCATCGGTGGATAAATCTTTTTCAGGAAGTGTATTTTTGAAGAATAAAGGCCATGCTGAGAATCCCCTATGGAGAGATGGGCTAGCCCAAAACCTGTTGGTAATGTCAGATTTCTACTACTTACTGTAAGTGACAGCAACATAGGAGAGAAATAATTTATGGCTCATTTTACTCAGGAAGAAATGTACTTCTTATTTGCGACATTGCGACATTGCGACAGTTCCTCTTTAAGCTGTGTATAATTCAGTCTTATTTTAATTTACATTTGCTCATCAAGCTTAAAGGGAACCTGAACAGCATAAAAATATTTGAAATAAAGACATGATGCACCTGTAAATGAATATTACATACTTACCTTGCTGTCAGTTCCGCCATGCTCACTATTTTCATCTAAAATCAATTCCTTTCAGTTCTGACAAGATTTTGTTAGAACTGAAATGCTGTATATCAGTTGCTTTCAGCTATATATCAGTTGCTGCCAGTTAAAACTGAAAGCACAACTGATGTGCAAGGTAATGTCCATGTTTCCCTATGGCTCAAGTAGGTGATATTACAGTTTAACAGAGCGCTGACCCAGAAACTGTTACAGGTTCATTGCCATTTGTAAAATAGAGGACAGACACGTCCATTGATCACAGTGGACACGCATGGTGGCGGGAGAGGAGAAATAAATTGATGAGCAGAGGAGGTAAGTATGACTTGTACAGGTCCTTCTAAAAAAATTAGCATATTGTGATAAAGTTCTTTTGCAGGTGTTTAGAGTTAATTAGTTGATTCAGATGATTAGGTTAATAGCTTTTCATGATATGCTATTTTTTTTAGATAGGAATTTTGGGTTTTCATGAGCTGTATGCCAAAATCAACAATATTAAAACAATAAAAGGCTTGGAACTACTTCCGTTGTGTGTAATGAATCTAAAATATATGAAAGTCTAATGTTTATCAGTACATTACAGAAAATAATGAACTTTATCACAATATGCTATTATTATTTTTAGAAGGACCTGTATATGTTTATTTTGACTTTTCATTTTCAGTTCAGTTTTGCTTTAAGAACCACTTTTAATTTATGATGGTTCTGAAATTTGCATTGTGCTGATTTATAAATCAGCAGTAATTGAGCACATAAACACTATAGAAGTCATTTTCGCACACTACATTAGATGCAGTCTATTTCAGTTTCATGAAACTAAATGCAGAGCAGAAAAAAATGTTGCCCAAGTCTTCTGTGCAGTGTCTGTCTTATGTCATTGGCATAACACGTTTAGTCAATCATTTGAAACAAGCATTTTAATGTATTCATATTTGAAAAAACATGTGACAATTTGATTGAATGCTAATTATAGTTCAGTATTTTACAAAAAAAACCTGGTCTGATTAAAGCTATAATTTTTCTATCCATTTACTATTATAATGCAATATCTAATTTAAAAAATGTGATTAATTAAATGATCAACATACTTCACATCAGCAAAAATGAGAATGAAAGTTTTTGAAAGGCAGAAACTAATTACTTTATCTCTTTTATTTCTTTCATTTTAGCATTGTAGTAGCAATACATCAAATTGCAGATTACAAAGTATAAAATATGTGCACCACTAGACTGAAGACAGAGTTCAATTATATTTGCAGAATTATTTCCAGGTTGATTTGTGGTGTTTCAAATAATTGGTGGGTAAGGAGCAGACATGACACATTGGAAATCTATTGGGCTCAACATTTCTGCAGTTATTTTAGCATGTTAAAGCCCAGGTGGTTCAGGGGGGCCATCAGGCTTTAAAGGGACTCCGAGCAGTGCAGAAACTATGGAAAGATGCATATCATTTTAAAGCTCTCTTTCTCCTCTTTCCAATGATATATAAACCACCATCCTACGTCTTTTAGTTTTCGCTATTTTCGCGATTGAAATTGCCGCGGCCGCGATTTCGATCATTTTAAAGCTCTCTTTCTCCTCTTTCTGACGACACCTAAATCGATGCCCTACGCCTTTTAGTTTTCTCTATTTTCGCGATCGAAATCGCGGCCGCGGCAATTTCAATCGCGAAAATAGCGAAAACTAAAAGGCGTAGCGTGTTGGTTTATATATCATTGGAAAGAGGAGAAAGAGAGCTTTAAAATGATGTGCATCTTTCCATAGTTTCTGCACTGCTCGGAGTCCCTTTAAAAGTATCAGTAGGGACACCAAATATTGGTCCAGCATCTCTCTATGGGCCCGGATCCAATTCACCTTTTCCCCTTAGTTATCTCCTTGTTTATATATATATATATATATATATATATATATATATATATATATATATATATATATATATATATATATATATATATATATATATATATATATATATATATATGTGTGTGTGTTCTGTTTAAAATACCTGTTTTAAATTGAACTATCCAAAAAGTGGGTGAAAAGTACTGTCAAAATTATTCTGAATATTTTCTTGCTTGATGTTGTCTGAAAGGGCATTTTATTCATACTATGTTGAAATATAATTTAGGAGAAAAAGTGAATTAGATCAGGCCCAATAACTTTAAGCTTTACTGCCTGTGTGGTTGACACCAAATATGGTGGAATTGTAAATGGCTTGAAGGGGACATTTTTATATGCAATTGATGTGTTCTCATTAAAAAGTATCTATTTTTTTTCTTTTGCTGTTGTTCTCTTTATACTTTTACTAGATCACTACAATATACTATTCCACATTCAGTCATCTTGACATCCATCATCCTGTTGTAATTGTGCATAAATATTTTAAAAACAATTATTAATAGAGAACTCCACATACCGGTATTCTTCAGAATTTAAAATATCCAAAGCTCTTGGTCAGACACAAGCGAAGCAATTTTACCAACAATGCAAGATATTTTGCTTTTATTTCAATATAGTGAAAATGATGTGTGTATATATTCAATGGAACTTTGTTACAACATGCCAGGTAAAATATATATATATCTTTGTTGCTCCTCGGTAATGAAAAGGTATTTTATTTTGAAAATGCATCTTGGTAGATATTTCACTCCTCTCATTACAGAATATAAGATCTCCAGGTTCAGGAAGGTGGTATGTTCTAGTGGGTGATTCCCTACTGAGATTCATAATTCATCAATCTGGGTCTTGCAGTAAACAACTGTTGAAAAACACAGAGTTTTCTGTTATGTTCCTTTTAGCAATTTGTAATCACAAAAGGGAAACAATAAGCAAAGAAAGAAAGAAAGAAAGAAGATACCTGAATAAGTAGTAAAAAAAAGTTAGAAAAAGGAAGAAGAGTACAAATTCCAGAGACCCATTTGCCTCTCTTAATAAAAACAATAGAAAAAAAGTAAAAAATTAGATATTTAATTTTGGAGAGGGAAGCCTCCGGATCCTAATCCCCAAAGCACAGGTCAATAACATAACATTTGCCATTGTGTGCAAGTGCACTAACGGCTTGCCGGCTCCGGGGGAAAAAGCCAAGCCTGATTGGGTCTGCTCTATTGCACAGGTGCAGATGATTGCATCTTTACAGTGGAGTGAACCCAATCAGGCTCGGCTATTTCCGCTGGAACCCATGTAGAAAGCCGCATGCACGCACTGCCAACATGCACCAACAAAGGAATTTTCGGGAGAGCCGGTGCTGGATCCCCTCTGCTGAGGAGAACAGGGAAAGCCTCTTTAGGATCCAGAGACTTCCCTTTCTTGAGGTAAGTACCCTCTAGGGGCACTTTTTTTTCCTTCACGTATGCTTAAAGTGAGGAGGTTTAAATAAAAAATTAAATATCTATGCATAAAAGAGGAAAGGAATACGGAAGCAGCTCGGGATGACCCAAAACCACTAGGAAAGTATGGGGAAACAAAAGAGGCCGTAAAGTCCTCCTACTAAAAAGCAATGCTTAGTGTGGTTTGCCTTCTTAAAACATAAGGTGGTAAATTTGTAGAGGAGTTGATTGGCACTAAATTGCTGGCAATGCTGGAAGGAGCAGGTGCAATGGTCGTGCCTCCAGACATGCAGCTTTAGATTAAAGCGGAATATAACCCTGCATTTCAACTTTGCTCTAAAACATTATTTACAGCATATTATATGCAAAAAGCATTTTTTTTTACTAGACCAGCATTGAAATGGGTTAAACACAGAGGTTTAAAGTTCTGTGGAGAAGTTCAGATTGTTACATTCTATTTAGTTATATGTATCTATTGAGAACTGTTACACACTCTTTGGCTGTCCTCCAACTCCTTCTCAGTGAGAGAGATGAGTCACATTCAACACTTAGATACATTTATGTAAACAAAATGCATCTATGTCAGCTTCAGATGCGTCTGCAGAAATCTCCAGGAACTTTAAAGCCCTGTGTAACCCTTCCAATGCTGGTCTAGTAAGAAAAAAAATGCTGGTTGCATATAATATACTGTAAATAATGTTTTAGAGCAAAGTTGAAATGCAGTGTTATATTCCGCTTTAAGTAGTGGAGAGGAACAGAATCTGGGTACTAACCAGCCGTTCAATAGCACCTTTAATTCACCCCAACAACCATGACAGTAAATACAGTGTAGATGGCCTGACTTCGTCAGAGGCGGGTGTTAACCTGTGAAACGGCTGTCAGACCATCTACACTGTATTTACTGCCGGGTTTGTTGGGTCGCTATTTAAAATAAATTTAAAAAAAGATTAGAAACTGGAAATCATGCTGCCCTTTTTAGCATCATTGCCCACACTCTTCTTGGTAATAATTTCATTCACAATACCAAAATACCACTCACCTTAGCATCTGTATTGACTATTCCCAGGGAGGGTTGAAAAACGCTGGTATTGGATGTCACTGATGCTAAAATAAGCAAAACAAATTAATTTAAAAACTAAGACTTTTCTACTAGCACAAATATTACTTGTGTCTACGAAGACACAATTGTCTCTGAAAGTACCTTGAAACTATCAAAAACAATTAGTAGTGATCATTGCTTACTCTGTATACTATATTTCAACAATAGCACTGTTTGTTGCACAGTCTTTAGAGGCAATTACTAGTACTACAATTTGAGGGATGATGGATGCCTTTTTCAGATGTGTTTCTGTTTTATTTATTAGATGTTTGATAACATTTTTGGGAGCTTTAAAGTGACTCTGAAGCGAGGTTGCAAAACGAGGGCTTTAGACCCCTCAAATCCCCGGGGGCAATCCGGCCAGCACTTCCTGAAAGAGGCAGAGCTTTTAGCTGCAGCTCTGCCTCTACTGATGTCAATCGCCACGGATCGCCACCTCTCGCCACCCTTCTCACTCTTCCTTCACAGAGAGGGGCGGTGAGAGGCGGAGATCCGCACAGCGATTGACGTCAGGAGAGGGAGAGCTACAGCAGAAAGATCTGTCTCTCAGGGCAGCACAATCCATGACCAAGATGGGCGTGGATGTTTGCCCCGAGATTTGGGGCGTCTAAAGCCCTTGTCTTGCGGTGGGGTTGTGGAGTACTGAAGTAAACTAGAAGGTAAAAATAGCAATTTTTGTTCGCTTCAGTCTCTCTTTAAGCTGTTTGTTTGTATTATAGGAGGTTCAATGATTTGAAACAGAGACAGAGCTTTCTGATACTGGGACCTACATTTCACCTGAGGATAAGTTAGCCATGAAAAGGTATTATTTTAGCAATATATTGTTTTTTTTTTTTTTACTATATTTTAATAAACCCTTAGCTATCACAGTCTTTAGACCCTCCAAATCCCGGGGCAAACATCCACGACTGTCTTGGTCATGGATTGTGCTGCCCTGAGAGGCAGAGCTTTCTTCTGTAGCTCTGCCTCTCCTGACGTTAATCGCTGTGCAGATCTCTGCCTCTTCCTGCCCCTCTTTGTGAAGGAAGAGGGAGCAGGGTGGGGAGAGGCGGCGATCCGCGGCGATTACCATCAGTAGAGGCAGAGCTGCAGCTAAAAGCTCTGCCTCTTTCAGGGAGCGCCGGCCAGATTGCCCCCCCCCCCCGGGATTTGAGAGGCCGCAAAATGATGGCTTTAGACCCCTCAAATCCCCGGGGGGCAATCTAACAATCCAACGCTCAACCGCAGGGATGTGCTCACAAGTCATTACGAGTAACTAGCTACTCAAATCCATGATTCTGATGAGGAGTAATTGCTTCAGGTGTGCGGCTGGGAGAAAGGGGGTCAATTACCCAGCTGTACGCCCCCTCTATGCATATCACAGCCTCACACACGTCCAATGGGACGCCTTCCACGACTCAGTACCGTGCATTTTCTCCTTCGGCCTGAGCAGCGAGCAACTAAGTAAATAACCTACTCTCTCCCAGTCACACACCTGAAGCAATTACTCCTCATTAGAATCATGGATTCGAATAGCTAGCTACTTGTAATGACTCGTGAGCTCATCTCTGTGCTCAAGTATCTCAAGTTTCTCCATCAATGCAGCAAGTTAAAACTACTATGTGCAATTTAAGAAACTTGCAAGTTTGAAGAAAAGTATATCTGGATACCCCATTAATAGCCATGATCACATACGCTTATTGTCTAAGGATCATACTTATTAATATTAATTTTATAAAATGGTGATGGTGAATACTTATGACATGTAATATATACCAGTATACACAAATTACAACATATTACCCTATCAAAATAGCCCAAGTCAGAAGTCAGAACTGTTGGCCGCTGTTCGGCCAGGCCATGCTTTAAATAGTGCTGGTAGGCAAAGCAAGGTACTGCGCCCTTTGAACATGTTGTAATTTGTGTGTTCCGTATATTACACATTATCACTCACTGCACTGTATCCATTGCACTCCTGATGAGTCCCTTTGAGGTAAAACATGTTAAGTGGGGTGTTAGTGTCGCTGCATATATGAGCACATTTTTTGTTTGTTCAACCCAGCTGCAGGGTGTGACCTCGTGCTGACCTCTATATGAGTGAGGATTGGTACGGCTCGCTTTAATACTTGCTACCAACCTTATGTTAGTCTCATAGGGGATTAAGGAATAGCAACACCCCTTCCCTGTTAGAAATATATGGGGGTGGTGGGGATCGATCAGGACCTCCCTGACATATCCCCTCCATTACTACTAGTGACACAGGGTTTATACTATGTAGGGGCACGTCCTTTGGTGAATTTAACCTCTTGAAACAAAGTGTTTCATTTTAATATATTAATAAAATTATAATTTTTATATGATTGTCCATTTGGACACAGTGTTGCATTAAATTTACATGAGAGCTGGAATTAACAGCCTCTTATTGAACATCTGTACCTTTAAAGGAAACCTGAGATGAACAGGTACCTTTAAAATATACATACCCCCCCCCCCCCCGGAGTGTATGCCAACAGAGGGAAAACACAGGCAGAGAGAGGGCGGGCTTGAGCAGATTGCTCTCACAGATAGGGAGAACACAGGCAGAGAGGGGGTGGGCTTGAGCAGACTGTTCTCACAGATAGGGAGAACACAGGCAGAGAGGGGGCGGGCTTGAGCAGACTGCTCTCACAGATAGGGAGAACACAGGCAGAGAGGGGGCGGGCTTGAACAGACTGCTCTCACTGCTATAGAGCTTCCTGATAAAGCAGCTGACTGAGAGCTCAGTTGGTGTTTTTTTTTACAGGATTACAAGCTCACAGGGCAGATCAGAAAGAAACAGACAGCAGGTTAAGTGTCTGTTCTCATGTCCCTACTAGTATATAGTATTAATTAAAGTAGGTTGCTTCGTCTCTGGTACACTTTAAGTATATGTGACTTGCTATACTAAACTATAAACAGTGCTTTACCTCCCCTGGTCTTGTCTGTGTCTGGTTTACTGATACTTCTGGCATAAGGGTCCTTTTCAGAGTCATCCTGATACCAACACAGCTCTGGCTCCCCAATCAGCCTAATTTCAGAAGAACAAAAATATGAGAAGATTCCAGAAATGTACAGCTACATTTCCATAATTTTTTTTTTTTTAATCTTCAATCTCCTTGCTTGTTTGGGAAGCCCAGTAGCTTATTTTCACTTAAGGTTTTATTTAAAGCACATCTAAACTAAACTGAAAAAATAAACTTTAACTTACCTGGGGCTTCCTCCAACCCCCTGTAGTGTGTCAGGTCCCTCGGCATCCTCTGGGCGACGTCCATTGCACCATTGGCAGCTCCAAAATGTCTTGCAACTGGAGCTCCAGTCATGCCGACTGTGGATGTGCGGTCCTGTCTCCGTGAACTCCACAATTGTGCTCCCATCACTGAGAGCATCTGCGCATGTGCAGTTCTCAAAATAATTAACTGTGCATGCGCAGAATACCGGAGCATGATCTTGAAGTGCACGCAGGCAGGACCATGCATGCAAAGTAGAGCTCCAGTTGCAGGAATTTAAGAGCTGACAGTGAAAGAATGGTGGGAACCCAAGGTACCTGGCAGAATAGGGGTGGAGGGGGTCTGGAAGATGTCCCGGGTATTCTAAAAATCCCCAGTTTGTGATACTGTTCAGGTGTGCTTTAAGGCAGTGTTTCTCAACATTTTATTGGTATGTACCCCTTTTAAAACCCTGTACTCACCAAGTACCCCCTGGCATAGTAAACTTTATCACAAGTACCCCTTGACAAATATATTTTTAATCATAGTACATAATAATTGGTTCTAAACCATTTCCAAGCATTTATTATTGCTTTTAATTAGCTAAAATACTGACTTGGTGTTGTTTATATAGGATTTATCATAATCTAAAACTCTAAATTTGTTATACTTGGTTAATTATATCAAGCCCGAGTACCCCCTGGACCCATCAGAAGTACCCCCTGGGGTACGCGTACCACACGTTGAGAACCTAGGCTTTAAGGTATGTGGAAACCCAAATATTATTTTTGCAGTTGATGCAATCCTTAACATTTTAATTAGAGCATTTATTTTAAGTTCTATGTACATTTTTATATTAAAAAAAGATATCTGTGGATTACATAATTATAATATATTTTGATCAAATTACAATGCATAATTTCTCTTCATTGGCAATGCAATCATTTTATATTAGCTTGCTGAAAATGATTGATATTGCTCTAAATATTGCCCACTTGTGTGTACATCACTCGTTCCCTTATTTTACCATAAATGCTTGCTCCCGTGCCCTATTTCCTCAATATAAATACTGTATTTACTTGTGTATAGACAAGTCGAGTCAGTTGTGGGGGCCCCCCAGAGCATCCCGCACCCCAATTAGATTAATACAGGCCAGGGGCAATAGTCACGTAAGCCCCACCACCATCGCCATATGCACAATTGGATTCTATGTGATGTTATCTATGTTACCCTCCCTAGTGGCGCTAGTAGATTGTAATGTGCCAAACCTTTGATATTGCCTCCGTGCCCTCCGTATGTCCCTGTCGGAATTTGCAGAGCAGCGTGCACATCTTATTTGCTGAGCCCCACGGCTTGGATGCCGTTATAGTGTCAGTTGCAGACTCATTGTTATGATGCCACATAAGAGGTTTGGCACATTACAATCTGGCAGCGCAGGAGGGATAACATAGATAACATAGATTCCAATTGTGAACATGGCAATGGCAGTAGGGATGGGGCTTACGCAGTGATTACAGCCAGCCTGTATTATTCACATTGGGGTGCGGGGTGCACTGAAGGGGCCACACAGGGAGAAGGGGGTGAACACAGCCACCAAATGTGCCATCTTTTCATCACTGTGCACATGGTAGTGTGAGCCTTTAACCTCCCTGGCGGTATGATTATTTCCAGATTTTAAGGTCTTTTCCAAATGTTTCATACCCTAAAAACAGGAAAAAATCATGACGCCAAAAGCCAGAAGCAGCCCCTGCACTTACTCACCTCCCTGAAATCCAGCACTGCAATTTTCCCTACATCCTTCGAGTGGCACTGTAACCCTGTAGTGAGATCACTGACAACAATCTCACCAGAGTGATTCAGAGCCTCTGTGGGGAGGAAGAAGAATCGCTGGCTGTGTCTGGATCCCCTGTGAGGTGGGTAAAAAAGCCGCTGTGCGGCATTGCTCTGCATTGAGCTCCCGGGCGGCTAGCCCGAGCATAGCTCGGCGCTACCGCCAGGGAGGGTAAAATTTGCCACTGCCCTTACTATACGGCTAGTTCCAGCACTCAAATCAACATGCTGCTAACACAGCCATTTCTTGCACCCAGGGTCGGGCCAAGACAGAGGCAAGAAAGGCTCCAGCCTCAGGGTGCAGTGTAGGAGGGGGCACACAAGTCATTCAGTTATCATTCCCCTATTGTGTTTGAAGCAGAGAAAACCCAGAAAAGGGCATATATGGCAGTGACTGCAGGCCAGATAACTAGAGATTAAGGTGTTGGGGGTGGTTGGGGGCCCTGGGGTGCCTCTTAGTCTAATAGCAATCAGTGTGTGACAGCTGGGGTGGGAGGGATGGAGGGGCACATTTTGGTGTCTCTGCCTTGGGTGCTGGAGGACCTTGTCCCGGCTCTGCTTGCACCTGCCAAAGTGTCCGTTTTTTTTTGTCAAATATCAGAGCAGAAACATTCATAAACTGCTCAGTAACTGCTCATGTATGTATAGGGAAATTAAGCCTGCATTGGTTAAAACTGTATGTCCCATGCTTTATTGATTAATTAAAAAAATAATAGATTTGATTTTCCTAAAAAAAAAATTGCAGGCTAACCCTATCAGCTTATACTCGAGGCAATAATTTTTCCAGGTTTTCAAGGTAAAATGTGGGGGATCGGCTTTTACTCAGGTCAGTAATGTGGATGTGTATAGAACTACTTTTAAATCTTACTCTTCATCATTGGGAGATTATAAAATTTAGTTTGCACCAGTTTAACATTTTTAACGTGTATTTTTTGTTATTTTCAAATAAAATATAGATACTTACTTGAATTTGTCTGAGCGATGTTGGCGCCTGTGCGAGAAAAACACCAGAATTCCAATTATAATAATGAGAATTAACAAGCCGACAGTCACTCCAGCAATGACTCCAGCTTTGCTGATTGCATTCTGGCATCTATCTCCGGTGTACCAATATTGGTTTGATAATTCACAGCTGCAGAAAAATAAGGTTATACATTATAAGTGGAAGAACGACAACCATAAGTAATGGATTCAAGAAATATTGTAAAACATGGAAAAATGAGGAAAAGAAAGGTAAAATTATAAAATTAAATTGTTGGAAATATTCTCTCTGTCTAATGGTACTCTTAAGGTAGGTTCACACATCCAATCTTGATTGTCCAATTTTATTACTTCCATGTAGTATGAGTGTCAAAAGATTTTGAATAATATTCACAAATTGTGTATATAAGCTATGAGGTTTGTAAGCACCTCTAAGCTACATAAACTACACTGGCAAATGATTCCTCGGGCTAAAATTTGGGGAACGAAGTACAGACAAATCCTTAGCCTTGAGCCTAGTGATGTGTTGTGTTGCTATGGGGTGAGGGGAGAAGGTGAAGGGAAGGCTATCGGTGCACAACAGAGCAGCTTTAATAAGTTGGGGGGGATAATATCGTAATTTGTCAGACATGGGCATGGGCGGTCATTATGTATCTGTCATAACAGATCCTCGATTACTACTACTGATGCCAAAACAGGATTGATCAGCAGCTGCTGTACATACTGAACAACCATCAGCTGAAACAATCATTATAGACCATTTCGGCCAACGGTTATCATTAGTGTAGTGTTGCTCAGATACAATCCATGATTATGGCATAGCCGTGATTCACGAGCATTTTTTCACTTTCCAAAATTGTGATCCGAATCCGTGATCGGTAATCGATCATAGCAGTCAATCACAAATTCAGCCATTATTTCAAGTATTTGACCCCTGATCACAGCCATGATCACGGGAAAAATATCTGTGATTATCACCTGAAAACCCACTGACTTTAGCGGTTAATAGTGGTGATCGGAAAGAGCAAATTCCGTTCCGCCGGAAATCGCGGATTCTGTCAGTGTTAAATTCCGTCGCTATGAAAATTCCGCTGGATTTTTACGAAATCCCGCAGAATTCCGGATTCCACCGGAAAAATTAAAATAATCGCAACAGCAACCTTATTTATCCTATATGGTATCCCATAGACCCTATTAACTGTTCCCTTTGTCCTTTTTCGCCTCCCTTCTCCTCTCCTCCTCCCGGAGGGAGTAGGGGCTCGTTTTCAAGGGAATTGTAGTATTTCAAAAGCCAGCTTACATACCTTGGCTGGGAATTGAACCCAGGTCTAAGTGCGTGGTAGGTAGCTCACTTCACCACTATACCACCACTACATGCTGAAGCCAGCCTAGCATGTACCATTATGATATATCCAAGAGAAAAATGAGCTTACTTAAGGATTTGTAGCATGTCAAAAGCCAACTCACATTGGCCAGGAATAGAACCCAGGCCTACCTCTCTGTAGGCTGCTATCCTAACTATTATAACACAAACACAACACACTACAATGCTACATGCGGAAGCCAGCCTAGCATGTACCATTATGATATATTCAAGAGAAAAATGAGCTTGCTTAAGGATTTGTAGCATGTCAAAATCCAACTCACATTGTCCAGGAATAGAACCCAGGCCTACCACTCTGTAGGCTGCTATCCTAACCATTATACCACAAACACAACACACTACAATGCTACATGCTGAAGCCAGCCTAGCATGTACCATTATGATATATCCAAGAGAAAAATGAGCTTGCTTAAGGATTTGTAGCATGTCAAAAGCCATCTCACATTGTCCAGGAATAGAACCCAGGCCTACCACTCTGTAGGCTGCTATTCTAACCATTACACCACCAACACAACACACTACAATGCTATATGCTGAAGCCAGCCTAGCATGTACCATCGTGATATATCCAAGAGAAAAATGATGTGGGTTCCCTCCTTTCAAACCTCTATAACCCCTTGCCACCGATGCAGGCTAGGATAGCCAGAATGCACAGCCTAGACCATGTGAGACCAATATGAGCTATACCAGCCTAAATGGTCCATGGTATGGGGGTCTCTGGAAGAGAGGGGCAGCCAAGCCTCCTTCTCTCACCAGGAACCCTTTTCCAGTTGATGATGTTCCTAGTCGGCACACCATCTGTAGTTTTGGGGTGCTTGACAAAGTGGCACAGGCAATGCCACGTCAAATACAAGTGAAGAAAATTATCAGCACACCTCTCTCTATTGCACACACTTTATTGTGCCAGTTGCCACAGGTTAGTCCCACAATTGTTTCGGGGCCCCCGAAACAATTGTTAGGCTAACCTGTGGCAACTGGCACAATAAAGTGTGTACTATAGAGAGAGGTGTGTTGACAATTTTCTTCACTTTTCCAGTTCATGGACACATCTCCCCCACCTCCAGTACCCAGGAGGCATCTGGCAGTGGCATCCAGTGGCATCTGGGAATCTCCTTTAAGAAGGGTACCCCCAAGATGCTCACCACCTCTCAAGGTAAAATGAGTATAGTGGTACAACAACAATGAGAAAAGTCCTTCAATATTCTTAATTAACCAAAATTACCTTGAATTCATATTCCCAGGACAATATTCTTGGAAATGATGCAATGAAGATACCTTGAGTGAAGATCTTCATACACCCGCCACCACACACAACACTCCCTTTGCAGTTCTCAGCCAGTGATGGGCCGAAATTTTGCATTTTTGCATCGTAATTGTAATGCAAAATTTCAGGGAAAATCGTAATTGATTTCGTACGTAATAGTAGTATTTCATAATTTTCCGTAATTTTTGCATAATTTCCATGCAATTACGTGAAATGTTGTGCCGACTTTGGCAGTTAATAGCAAAGCCCCCATATATGCTATTGTCACCAAAATGAGTACATATGTTAAGGAGAATATTGGGTACAAGTCAAAAAATAATTTTTTAAGAAGACCTTGTAGTTTTTGAGAAAATCGATTTTAAAAATGCAAAGAAAAATGGTTTTAAACTCATTTTTCCAAGTTTAAAAACCATTTTCTTTGCGTTTTTTAAATCAATTTTCTCAAAAACTATATGGTCTTTTTGGAAAAAAAATTTTTTTATCTTGTACCCCGTATTCCCTTTAAAGAGAATCTGTATTGTTAAAATCGCACAAAAGTAAACATACCAGTGCGTTAGGGGACATCTCCTATTACCCTCTGTCACAATTTTGCCGCTCCTCGCCGCATTAAAAGTGGTTAAAAACAGTTTTAAAAAGTTTGTTTATAAACAAACAAAATGGCCACCAAAACAGGAAGTAGGTTGATGTACTGTATGTCCACACATAGAAAATACAACCATACACAAGCAGGCTGTATCCAGCCTTCCTTTTGAATCTCAAGAGATCATTTGTGTGTTTCTTTCTCCCTGCAGTTCTCATGCACTGAAGTTTCAGGCTGCTCTTTTTTCTCCTGCAAACAGCTTTGCCGTTGTCTGTAATTCTTCAGTATGTGAAAGCCCAGCCAGCTCAGAGGATGATTTATCCAGCTTGTAAAAGATAAGAGAGAAGAGAGAATCTGCCCTAACCTAAATAATACACAGGCAGTGTGCATAGAGAGGCCTGGAAGTGGGAATTCATAGCAGAACCACAACACTGAAGAACTTGGCAGCCTTCCAGACACAGGCTGACAAGTCTGACAAGGGAAAGATACATTGATTTATTACAGAGACTGTGATAGCAGAAAGTGCTGCAGTAAGCCAGAACACATTAGAATAGCTTTTGGAACTTGTAGGATGATAAAAAACAGGATGCAATTTTTGTTACGGAGTCTCTTTAACATAGGTAGCAATTTTGGTGTCAGTAGCATGTATGGGGGCTTTGCTATTAACCTCCAAAGTTGGCACAAAATAACGTGAAATTTTGCGAAATTATGCAAATTTTTATGTGACATTATGGATGACTACGAAATCAATTTAGTTTGCAAATCGTAGTTACGTACAGGCGTAATTGCGACAATTTACATGAAATTTAGCGAAAACGTAATTTTGCTGATTATGATCATCACTGCTCTCAGCTATACTATGTATAGCTGAGAGCAAAAAACATCTTTTTGCTCTGAAGTTATTGCAACCCACTTGTGAGCATATTACGTACTATCGTACTTATTTCTCTTTATCCAGTGATACTGCACCATTGGGCTCCTAGTCTCTCTCATCCCACAGATACTTGGAGGTTATAGATAACCATCAAGGATTAACTTTTCTCCACTATAACAAAACATATTAGTTTCCAGATACCTTACTTCCTTGTCCGTTTCTGTGTTGACTGCTCCAGCCCTTATTTGTGACCTCTCCATTTGTGACCTCTTTGTGATGGGTACTGCATATATTCAGCTGCCACTGAGAAACACCCATTAATGACCTCAATTCACTAAGCTTTATCAAACACTTTACCGAACATTTGATAATTTACCTCATGAGTAAAATCTCATTTTGAATTCCCTAAGGTGTTATATATTTATTGAACATTTTATCGATAAAACATTCGATAAATATATAACACCTTCGTGAATTCAAAATGAGATTTTACCCATGAGGTCAAGTATCAAACGTTCGGTAAAGTGTTTGATAAAGCTTAGTGAATTGAGGCCACTGTCTGCAGTTATGTTTCTTGTCTTAGATGTAAGGGAAACTAACTATACTGTGGTTGTGACCTCAGTGAAATCTGAATCCTAACTAACCAGAGTGCAGAAACGTTCCAGTATTCTTCCTGATCTAGCATTGGTCTTTCACAAGTTCTAAGCTAGTATGCTAAGGAGGTGGCGTGATATGGATGGAGGGAGTGTGACAATAGGTGAGAGGAGCTTGGCTAAACTTTAATTCTAAGTTCCATTGACTTTGAAGACTCACTGGAGCTCAACAAATACCTCCAGGAAGGAACAGCAGCCTGTCCTGCAGGCTTACCACAAGTAAGATGTACAACATTAAACTATGGGATTGCTTTAAAATGCAATACAATGTCCCTTTAAATAAATTGTAACAATATGATACTCACTAGCACTGAGGACCTTTATTTGTGAGTGAACATTGCCCCTTATGGCAGTCTATAGCTTCTGGGTTCTCCGTGCTGCAGTTAGTGACACATAACAGTGTGTCTGTCCTGTTCATACCATAGTAATACTTTTTCAACCCTTCTGGGACACTAGTCATAGCGGAACACAATTCTGAAAAGACAAATGTTAGAATTCCATCAAAAAAGATAAACAAGACAAATGAAAAATGATGGTGATGATTTTTGATGATTAGACAATCATGAGGGACACATAGATTTCATTCCCCTCCCGTTATCTTGATATCAGTACAACATAAAATGTAATGTTCTATTGACAAATAGAACACACCTTTTAGTCTCTTTTTACATTTCTCTGAAGTGTCCTGCTGTCTACTGGTAATCTACAGAATGAAGGTCCCATCATGGCCCTCAGCCCCTCACACAAGTTAGGGAAATTCTTCAAGGTTAAAAACTTTTTCGGCACCTTCTTAACCTCCCTGGCTGTATGATACCTTCCTTATTTTGGGATCAAAATAAAATATAAGAGTAAACAGAGGCGCCAGCAGGATAAAAGGTACTAAAAAGTTTAAAATTCCTCAGGAGGTGGTGGTGGACTCGCCTCCTTGAAGTAGACAAGATACTGTCAGCTTTTTAACAACAACAGGTTTATTTATATACTCCAGACAACCATGCAACGCATTTCACAGGTATATTCCTGCTTCCTCAGGCAATAACACATAGGAGTACATGCAGTACAGTCTCCAGGTCATGATAAGCACCTCTAAGAGGCGCTTATCGCTTATCGTGACCTTGAGACTGTACTGCATGTACTCCTATTTGTTATTGCCTGAGGAAGCAGGAATATACCTGTGAAACGCGTTGCATGGTTGTCTGGAGTATATAAATAAACCTGTTGTTGTTAAAAAGCTGACAGTATCTTATCTACTTCAAGGAGGCAAGTCCACCACCACTTCCTGAGGAATTTTAAACTTTTTAGTACCTTTTATCCTGCTGGCGCCTCTGTTCACTCTTATATTACCAATAACCACCCCTGGTGGAGGGGTCGATCCTCATCTCTTTTTTTCCCTGATCTACAGAGAGCGACTTTTAATCCTGAGTGAGGACAGGTCTAATCTCCTCACCTGCCTGTACAGTGGTTACCTAGGAGGTAACCCACTTTTGTGAGTATATACACTATATACGTTTCAATTCCAGCCTATTGTTTTGCTTACTACACTATATTGGGCTCTCGGCATCCCCATTTTTGTTTATCGATACTCAAAATAAAATGTTTGCTCTAATGCATTAACCACTTGACAACTGAGGGGTTTTTACCCCTTTAGGACCAGAGCAATTTTCACCTGTCAGCGCTCCTCCCATTCTTTCGCCAATAATTTAATCACTACTAATCACAAAATGATCTACAGTGAGTTGCAAAAGTATTCGGCCCCCTTGAAGTTTTCCACATTTTGTCACCATAGTGACATTGTATTACACAGGGCGACTTTTTCTCAAAGTCAGCAGCTCCATTCAGCAGAAAAGGTCGCCCTGTGTAATACAATGTAACTATGGAAAGATGGATATCATTTTAAAGCTCTCTTTCTCCTCTTTCTGGCGACACCTAAACCACCACCCTACTACTTTTAGTTTTCTCTATTTTCACGATCGAAATCGCAGCCACTGCAATTTCGATTGTGAAAATAGCAAAAACTAAAAGGCGTAGGGCGGCGGTTTATATATTATTGGAAAGAGGAGAAAGAGAGCTTTAAAATGATATGCAGCTTTCCATAGTTTCTGCACTGCTCGGTGTCCCTTTAAGCTATTACAGCATGGCAAGTTAAAATTACTAACTAGTGAGGTAAACTACCGACTTGCCCGGAAACTACCTCAGTAAATGGAAATTCACAAAGATCAGAGCATGAAGTAAAACCAAATTAGTTATTCAGTATTTATTTCCAGCCTTGAGGTGTTGGTAACCAACAATCAGTACTTGGTAAAATGTTATAGGCAGAGAACACAGCCAATAGGAGGAATTACCCTGTCTTACTACTCCCTCCATTGGTTCTGATATACTGCTGGGCAGGACAAGTTTCTCTCCCCCAGGCAGCAGAAAATAGAGCAGGCACAGAATGCAGTTTCCCCTGCAGCCCTGTAGACTTCCACCCTTTAGACTCCTGCTCCAAGATGCCGAGGAGCAACTGGTGAGTACTTGATTAATCATGTGATGCTTGGTGTAATGGAGCGCACACACAGCCCAGAGTAGACGCAGGGGACAGCGTGCTTCTAAGCCCATAGCTATGCACCACCAGAAGTGAAGAGACGAAGATTTATATCCAGGTCAAGGGTCGCCGGGACACCGGCATGAATCTTCCATGAACGGCAGCAGACGGAGGGGGCAGGAGGAGGTCACAGTATGTACTTTTAACCCCCTACACACTGGACCTTTCTGTTTGTTCAGCTGTGGTATCCTTTAAAGGGACACTTAAGCCAGAAAAAAAAAAAGTTTTACTCACCTGGGGCTTCTACCAGCCCCCTGCAGCAGTCCTGTGCCCTCGCAGCCACTCACTAATCCTCTGGTCCCCCGCTGCCAGCTAGTTTCGTTTTTGCCGACAGGCCCGCATTCCCGACTGTACAAAGATACACATTGCCGCATTACCTACGCGTAGATATGCGGCAACGCGTATTTTTGTACGCCTTGCGGCACGCAATAGCTCCAATTACAGCCGGGAATGCGGAGAAAGCTACCCGTGGCCAGTCCTGTCGGGCCTGTTGGCAAAAACAAAACTAGCTGACAGTGGGGGACCAGAGGATTGGTGAGTGGCTGAGAGGGCACAGGACTGCGGCAGGGGTCAGGTAGAAGCCTATGGAAAGATGGATATCATTTTAAAGCTCTCTCTCTCCCCTCTTTCTGGAAACACCTAAACCGCGGCCCTACGCCTTTTAGTTTTCTCTATTTTCGTGATCGAAATCGCAGCCGCGGCAATTTCAATCGCGAAAATAGCGAAAACTAAAAGGCTTAGGGCCACGGTTTATATATCATTGGAAAGAGGAGAAAGAGAGCTTTAAAATTGTATGCAACCTTTCATAGTTTCTGCACTGCTCGGTGTCCCTTTAAGTGAATTAACATTTTTTTTTTTTTTTGCATTACCATATACGATAATGCTAGTGAATTGAGCCAGTACCACCAACATAATGCGTTGCCTCAAAATCTATCATTTGGGCAATGCTTTGACCTGATTGTCTTTTTATTGTATTTATTGTGTAATAGAGTAAAAAAAATACCTGTTAGGTCAGATGTTGCATTTATAAAGTCTGTGACATTAAAGCAGAAGGCATCTGTATCTGTAAAATAAAATGTTGAAAAAGCATTAATGTAATAATTTTGACTATTTGTCTTAATTTCATCAAGTCTTTCTTCAACTGCCAAAATGTTAGAAACGATATGCTTCTGCAAGATAAAAAACAGTAAACATTTCTATAGTGATGCAAAAACATTCTTCTAACTTGCAAACATCCAGTTTGTATTATAGCATTAAGCTAATCACATCGTCTAAGGGCCTGTTCACACTGGGGCGATTAGTGGCAAATTACCACTAATCGCAGAATCGCAGGTGATCGCTAGTGCATTTTTAATCGCTAGAGCAATAATAAGTATATGGCAGTGATCTTACTGTCGCATTTACCGGCAATTTGCGATTAGCGGTGATCACGAAACACGCTACATGCAGCATTTTCTCGCAATGTTTGAGCGATCATGATTACAATGCTAAAAAAAAGTGCTAATCACAATTGCTGAAAATCGCGAGAGTGTACAGTGATTTTACCGCGTTATTTAAGGTAAAATCACCAGCGCAAACCACTAGCACTAATCGCTAGCATTTTGCGTTTACAAGTAAGAATGGGCCCTTAGTTTACTGCTTTACAGTTAACAAGCTATTAACTGATTCTGGCAGTGTCCGTCTCTGCTCTGCCTCACATATATGTGCCCTACGCCAGTGTATATGTGGGTGTGTATGTGTCCCCGGGTGCCCTGTGCAGTAGAGGTTACCTGGCAGTGCCCGTCTCTGCTCTGCCTCACATACATGTGCCCTACGCCGGTGTATATGTGGGTGTGTATGTGACATCACACAGGCACCCACATATACGCTGGTAACCACCCGGGGCATGTGTATGTGAGGCAGCGCGGAGGCGGAGCCATTGGTGGACACAGACAGGTAACGTATACTGCACGTTACCATTATTTTCTGGTGAAACATTACTGCATTAATGTACCCCTGACGCCAGTATTTTTAATATGTTTTCCTCCCTGGTGCTGTGTGACTAGCAAACAGCATCATCCTCCCACCTCCAGCACACCCTGCGGCCCCCATTCTGACATCACATATGGGCAAGGAGGAAGTGGCAGTTCTTCCTCCCTGTGCCCATGCTCAACTCAGCCCCTTCCACCTGCCGCTTTACTTCCCGTTATGATCTGCTGCAGACAGTGCACAGGGGAGCTGCACTGTGTGCGGTCTTGTGGTGATTGAGGTTGGAAGGACATCCGACCTCAATAATCACAAGTCCGCACACAGCGCAGCTCCGCGGCCCGCTGCATGCAGTGTTTCATGAGCGGAACTAGAGTGGCAGGTGGAGGGGCTGCATTATGGATGGGCAGAGGGGACGGGGAACTGCCACTTTCTCCCCGTCCATACTTGACTAACATAATCGATATTAAAAATATTGTGACCAAGGTCTGGGTCAGGGGTACTTTAAGATTATTTTCATGGGGGGGGGGCACAGGTTTTCTTGCCTGGAGTGACAAAGTGGCTAGAGGCACCCCTGCATTTCTCTGTGTGAGACACTCCACAGCCCACTGACACCCAGAGCTGTGCATAATGTGATTTCTGCCCATTAGGGATTAAATCCCGACTTTACATCAATCTTTGGTGGGACTTGTGGCATGGATCCCCCTCTGGCATGCCACAGTCCAGGTGTTAGACCCCTTGAAACCACTTTTTCATCACTTTTGTGGCCAGAAACAGTCTTTGTAGGTTTTAAAATTCGCCTGCCCATTGAAGTCTATGGCAGTTCACCAGAGTCAAACAAAAACAACAAACACAGAACATTTATATCGCGCTTTTCTCCTGGCGGACTCAAAGCGCCAGAGATGCAGCCACTAGGACACGCTCTATAGGCAGTATCAGTGTTAGGGATACTTGCCCAAGGTCTCCTACTGAATAGGTGCTGGCTTACTGAACAGGCGAGATTTAAAACCTGGTCTCCTGTGTCAGAGCCCTTGATCACTACACCATCCAGCCACCATCCGCCTGTTCGCAAACATTTGCAGAAGTTTGCATTCACGAACAGAAAATTCTATGTTCGCCACATCTCTACCCCCCAAGCTGTCTTTCTATCTAAGCTACACTGCTCAGTCTCTGTAAATAAGTAAACAATAGTTACCACAGTTTGAGTAATCTAAATGAGAAATACAATCAAAATTGAATGTTTATGGTAGCCTCAAGCAATAAAGTGCAACAGGCAATGGGATGGCATGATACATAACCCTCATTAATAAGAGCTGCAAACATTTACAGCTACGAATCGGATATCCGAACCCAGTATCCCAGATATCCGCCCGGATTTGGATATCCGGGTAGAAAACCGGAAGTGGGCTTTAAATTGCTTGTAAAACGTTTTTAGGGTATTGGAGTTTCTATGGGCGGGATTACAGTAGCCTGACTGATACTGCAATACACCAATCACACTGATACTCAGGAGCCTGCATGATTCTAATAGGTCCTAATAGCCCTTCAGGTGTGCTCATCTCTGGCACGTTTTACTGGAGCTTCTGTCTCCTGTTATTGGTCAAGAGGAACCATCAGCTCTCCCAATTGGTTCTGGTGCCTTTCAGGAGGTGGTAGTGCATGTGATTAGCTGAAGAACCAGCGTGTTTGCCCCCCCCCCCCCCCCCCCCCCCACACACACACACACACACACACACACACACACACTTTTGGTATATAGTTATTTGGGTTGAAAAAAGACATACATCCAACAAATTCAACCAGAAAAAAAGTACACCAGCCTGTACCCTTCACCTTAAAGGGACACTTAAGGCTAGCTAAAAAATTGTTTTACTCACATGGGGCTTCCACCGGCCCCCTGCAGCTGTCCGGTGCCCACGCAGTCTCACTTGGATCCTCCTGTCCTCGCCATCAGCTAGTTCCGTTTTCGGCGACAGGCCTGGGAGTGCGAGTGATTCTTCGATTTCCTGGCCGCAATAGCAGTATAGAGGGCGCTATTGTGGCCAGGAATGCGAAGAATCACTCACGTTCCCAGCCTGTTGGCGCCTGTCGCCCAAACCGGAAGTAGCCGCCGGCGGGGACAGGAGGTTCCGAGCGAGATTGCGTGGGCACCGGACAGCTGCAGGGGGCTGGTGGAAGCCCCAGTTGCGTAAAACTCATTTTTTTAGCTAGCCTTATGTGACCCTTTAAAGTGGTTGCTATGAATTAGTGTATTCTGGAATTTCCATGTATTGGTTTGGGACAACAGCAAAATTAAGATTGTGCCCTGTGCCCACCCACCAGTAATGAATGAACATGCTGATATTCTTTTTGCATTGTGTTTCATGAAAATAAATGTCAATTCAACACTTCTAGTAACTGTTTTGCCTTTTTTTCACTTTGTAATTACAGCAGATGTCCACTTAAAACACCAATATAATGACTAGTTAGTAAAACTAAAAAATGAGAGGGTAATAACAAGAGGAGCCCACAGATACACATAGAAAGAGTATAAGGGGCTTGGGTTGAGGTGAGAAATGGTCAACAAGATCCAAAAATGCTGTCTTGAATGCTAATTTTATGCAAATTGTATTCCGCTTGGTTTTGAGCAACTTCCACTTCATTTTGATTGGCACTGTTTCTAGCTGCATTAAAGTGACCCTGAAGCTAGCTTTTAAAAAGTTAGCTACCTATTTAGAGAAAAGCCTCTGGATTGCATAGAGCCGGCCTGGTCCTCTCTGCATCCTTTCATTTTGATGCTGTTCCCCTGTGTTCGTTATGTGATCTTCAGGTCGAATAGCTCTTCGGGACTCTTTGGAAGGCGTTGGAAGCACTTGAGTCCCCGAGAACTTTCAAAGAAAGGTGGGTTTGTACTGCCCACACACAAGTGTATGCTTGTGCATGCGCAGTACGGATATGCCCATTTTAGGAAGCACTTGGGGATGCACCTGCTTTGGAAGCCTTCCGAATGTCCTGAAGGCAACAAATTTGAGTGGTGAAACAAGGTGATATAGTGAGGACCGGGAATGCTCTGTGGATCCTGAGCCGTCCCCCTAAAGGTATTTAACTTTTTTTAAGCTCGCTTCAGGGACGTTTTATGTTTTCATGCACAAAATTATTTCCTCGAGTAAAGATGTTAATATAAGTCACGGCCCATGGTTTCTATCATGTATGCCTCGGAGTAGACTTTAGGGCCTGTTTCCACTACACGCAGATTGGATGCAGAATGGATGCAGGAAAACTGACTCCAATGAATGCCTATGAGAAAATCTGCATCAGACAGATTGCGTTTAGTGGAAACAGGTCCATAGGCATTCATGGGAGTCAGTTTTTCTGCATCCATTCTGCATCCAATCTGCGTGTAGTGGAAACTTGGCCCTAAAGCCGTGTGTTGGTTTGTGCAGTGTGCACAAGATCTAGAATCTAATAAGTTGTTGACATTCATACGTACCTGTGTTATTGGGGGTACAGCTACCTTCTGTACTATCATAAAGTACACTCCGAAGTTCATTATTATATTTTTGTACATCATTTTGAACATCTGAAAAATTGCTTGGAATAACAACGTCATGATCCACAATGATACTTCCTTCTCTAGAAGAGGAGGAAAAATGTTGTCATCATTGTAGATAACCACCAAATTGCAAGTTGCAAGTGTAAGTGAAAGGAGCAGAGCAGCATGTAAACAATGTATCTTAGAATTGCAGAATGTAAGACAGAAGAAATAGTTTTGAATAAGGTAAACTGAAATATTCTAACATGAATATGGCTGTGGACCGAGGACTGGTCATTCCTAGATCATTAGTTATTCAACAGCCACATTATTTGGAGGAACATCAGAAGGGAGAAATAAGGGGGATAAAAACAGGGGAAGATGGAACCTTGCAGTTGCAGAAGTATGTACAGTTAGCAAACTTCTGGTAAGTAATTCAGTTTAATACTATTCACATTGGGTGGCTGCACAATAGCAACTGGATTTTGCACATGTGGAGAAACTAATTTCTACTGATCTTTTGCTCTTCTGCTAGTGGTGGATTTGTACCTTGCTTATTAACATACCTTGCTTGTCAACATACCTCTGTGTTTAATTTTGAAAATTCAATATGAGTCAGGTACCCTTTGACCTCCTTAGCAGTAACCACGTGTCAGGCTCAGGTCAGAAATCCACAGCTCAGAGTGGTAACCCTGAGTCTGACTCATGGTAGCCACCGGGAGCCGGTATAGGTAGTGCATTGCCCACAGTGGGCATTTCAACTCACCTCCTCCGGGATCCAGATGCTGGCAGCCATTCTTCTTCCGTTCCTCGAAGGCTCTGGATCCCTCTGGTGAGATTGCTGCCTGTTGTCATGACGACAAGCTGCGATCTCACCATCGGGATACAGCGCCACCCGGAGGGAGAATTGCAGCACTGTATCCAGGGGAGAAGAGTAATGTGCTGGGCTGCTGCAGATCTCTCTGCAGTAGGATTTTTTTCTGGTTTTAGGGTCTAAAAGTCTGTAATGCACCTCTTTTTGCTGTCACTTACAGTAAGTAGAAGAAATCTGACAGAACCAACAGGTTTTGGACTAGGTCATCTCCTCATGGGTGATTCTATGGGTTTTCTTTATTTTCAAAAGCACTTAGTGAATGGCAGTTGCTTTGTTCAACTGCCAAAAAAGTGAGCAGGGCGGCTGGCCAGCATTTTTTTAATAAATCTTTTTCAAGGAGTGTCTTTATAAAGAATAAAGGCCATGCTGAGAATCCCCTATGGAGAAATGGACTAGCCCAGAACGGTAATGTCAGATTTCTACTACCTGCTGTAAGTGACATAGGAGTAAAATAGTTAATGGATCAATTTACTGTGGAAGAAACATACTTCTTATTTGTATGTATTTACATTTATTTTAAATTTTAAGATTTTTGCGACATTGGTCCTTTAATCATAGGAGGTTAATTGGAATTTATTTTAATTTTTTCTTCATTTTTTACAGATATTTCTCACCATATAAACACTTAACTTACAAACGTGTCATACAAAAAAAAGTTATGCTCATGCACTAAATGTGGTATTATTACACCTAGAAACGGTTGTTAGTTGTTTAAAGAGCATTAAACACTTTGCCTCTAAGGGTTTTCCTCTTAAACACCAGAACAATTTTCACATTTCAGCACTGTGTCCATTCATTAGGCAATAACTAGAAATGTTTAGGCTGTTAAAACTCCTAATTTTACAGGCTTCTCAGACAGTGGAAGCAATTTAAAATCTTTAGACAGGTAAATGCAAACCTCTCAGACGGCTGCAACTACAAATGTTTAGGCTTTGCCATTCCTCTTGCCCACCCACAGCTATCCTCCACCATTACTCAATACAAAATATGGTCCTACTTAAATTGTATGTACATTATTTATTATTAGGCTGGCACGTGTCAATTTTCAGGACTCTCCTACAGTGGCTGAAAGTAAAAAAAAAATATTAGGCCTCTGCTACAGTGCCTGCAAATGCCATGAAATTTCAGTAGACATATTTTACTTTTTTTTCTTCTTCATTATAAGATGTTATTGGCATCAGGGAACATGACAGGCAAATAATCAAATCAGAGTAGCCATTTGTGCATTGAACAGTAGAAGTAGTACCATACAGCTTGAGGTTTCATACCCAAACGGATTCTAGAACATTATTATTATTTAGTATTTATATAGTGCCAACATCTTCCGCAGCTCTGTACAGAGTATATTACCTTGTCAATTAACTGTCCCTCTGAGGAGCTCACAATCGAATCCCTACCATAGTCATATGTCTATATATTGTGTAGTGTATGTATCATAGTCTAGGGCCAATTTAGGGGGAAGCCAATTAACTTATCTGTATGTTTTTGGGAGGAAAACGGAGTATCCACAGGAAACCCACGCAGACATGGGGAGAACATACAAACTCCTTGCAGATGTTGACCTGGCTGGGATGCAAACCAGGGACCCAGTGTTGCAAGGTGAGAACGCTAACCACTACGCCACCATGCTGCCCCACATCCAAAGGTTAGATAACCATATATATTAAGTACCTGGTAGACACAATAATCACTATTTGCAATGCCACCAGAAGTACTAGTAGCCCATTACAAAGTCATTTATGACTGGGCAAACTAGGCTTCAAGAGCAATCTCTTAGTAGACTATTGGAAAAGTGGGACATAAATGTCCCCCAATATGTCTTTAAAAAAACCAAGTCGTCCAGGCAAATATCGTACTCTGGACCTAACCAACGATTGATCGTAAACTTGTGCACGTGGCAAGCTTGTTGCATACAAGAAATTAATATGCACATGCTTCACTGTCTACTTAAATGTAGCAGCACAATTAGGACATTAATGATTTCAAAAACAAAATACTAAGACAGAACATTAGAACAAAACACGAAACAAAACAGAAATGATTGCCAGTTGGAACGTTAGAAGAAGAAGGATGTACTGTAGTAGAACCCAGATGTGGCTAGTGTTGTCTTTTAAGAGTTTTCCAAATAAGTTAACCAGAACTCAGGCAGGATAAACAGTGATAAAATATTTGAAATGTAAACATTTTATGCCACAAACACTTTAAAAATATAATAGATACATTTTTTATGCCAAATTTTTCAGGCCTCTGCTACAGTGTCTGCAACCAACAATTTTTAGGCAGGTAAACATGAAAGCCATTCTAAAGAACATAATTTGCAAAACCTAGGAACCAAACATCACCTTCCTGTGTTTATGCATTAAAAAAAAGCCACTGTGAAAAGATTGGTATTTTTGGAAAATGTTGCCATTGATCCCCCTCTGCTGTGCTACTGCCCGTGTTTTAGGAAATTTTGTACACCTTTAAGAATTTCTGGCTGAAAATATGCCTTGAAGTCAATGAGGCTTTCTGCAAACTTCTGGTTTGCAAACTAGCACAGAAAAATTTGTAAACAGTCTGCAAACATTTGTTCACTATGTTATCCATCACTGTTGCTGATTATAGTAAATAATGTATTTTATTGTTGTTGTTGTTTGTTTGTTTTTAGCTTGTTTCACTTATCTATGTAAATCTGTATGTGTAATATTTCATGGCTCTAAGGATCACAATGCAACAGGGGAGAAGGTTCTTATCAGGTGGTGCCCATGCGATGTAATGCATACAGTACATGAAATATATGCTTCAGCTTCACTGCAACTTTAACCACTTCAGGACCATAGGCTTAAAATTTAGGGTTCTGCAGCTTTAAAAGCTTGCTGCAGAGTCATACAACACTAGCACATCAGTGTATCCCCCCTTTTCTGCCCACCAACAAAAATTTCTGTTGGTGGACTCTGATCGCTCCCATTATGTTTATTTTTTATTTGTTTATTTGTCTTTTTTAAAATAAAATGACCTATTCTTTATTTATTTTTTCCCTCCCTCCTCCTGCCAGCCAATGACAGTGATCATCTGTCATAGGTGTCAGCCTATGACAACTAATCGCTCTTGAGCCTCCCCGAGTGACACGGCTGTCTCCATTAGAGATGGCCCAAACGGTTCGCCGGTGGACAGTTACTGGCAGATATCAGCTGTCGGTGTCCACGGTGGGACGCGAACACACAGCACATTTGACCCGCCCCCTATACCTCGTCATTGAGCTAAATTTTGACCCTCTACATCACAGTCAGCAGATACATGGCAGCCAATTAGGCTGCACTCCCCCATGGACCCCTGTCCCCCCACTATAAAAAAGCAGCAGCGCCGGCTATGTTCTCAGTCTCTGTCTGCTGCTGTAGTGAGAGGAAGGGACAGCACTTTCTGGAGATAGGGAAAGAGTTAGGCTGTTGTTAGCTTGCTCCTTGCTGAAATTTGTTGCTGAAAGTACCCCAAAAAGCCCTTTTTTAGATTTAATATTCTTCTGATTTTTTTTTGTGTGTGTGTGACACTGCATACAGTTCACAGTCACAGCTGGCCCTTGCTGTACTGCGCCAGCACACTGTGTTACCAGTGCACATCTTTCCACTGTATTTGTGATTGAACTTACTATAGCATAGCTCTCTGTGTGGGTGACACTGCATAGATACAGCCCACAGTCCCAGCTGGCCTTTGTGGTCCACCAGCACACTCTATTACCAGTGCATATCTTTCCACTATATTTGTGATTGAACTTAGCTCTCTGTGTGGGTGACACAATGCATACAGCCCTCAGAGAGACAGGAACAGTTAACTAGGCTGTTCTTTATTGCTGAATGCACCCCAAAACAAAAGCCCTTTAGAAGGCTCATATTGTTCTATTCTATTACAAACCAGTACATTGTGTATTATGAGCAGTGCTTAGCTTGCAACTATATTTGTGACTGAACTTACTATAGGATATCTCTGTGTGTGTCTGTTAAAGTACACAGCCCTGTAATACACACACACACACACACACACACACACACACACACACACACACACACACACACACACACACACACACACAACTCTGCTGTGTATTTGATACTGATTGTGTGCCTCTTTGTGATTACACATACTGTCTACCACTATTGAATATAGTTAGTAGTACTGCATACCACAATATGGAAAAAATGACAGGCAGAGGCAGGTCACCCCATAAATCTTTTCAAGGTCATGCTGGTCGTGCGGCCCTCGACTATTGCAGTGTTCAGAGGGCACATACCCTCAACCCCCAACATTCAGAGGACATAGTTGACTGGTTAACACAGAACACCTCATCTTCCTCAGCTTCCACACGGAACCGTGACATATCTTCCTCCTCCTGCTCTGATTCGGGCACCCCACAACTACTTACCACTCAGCCGGCAGCCACCACCACTACTTCTAGCACCACTGCCGCTCCACTTGAGATGTTGAGGAGTTTTTCACACATTCCTGTGATGAATGTATGATGCGCAACCATTATTGGTACAAGATGAAGGCGCCAAGGATGTTACACCACCTCATACGTCACTACACACATGGACGTGTGTACATTTTTTTTTTTGTAAATTAGATTGACATTTTTTTTTCAAAAAAATAAATACTTTTTTTTATAAATAACGCCCAAGCTGGTCCATTCAGTTGAGCGCGCATGCAGCACCAGCACAGCTAAGGGCCTTACAGACCTGTTACCGCCCAATGTCGCGTGGCTGCCTGGTCACATAACTAGTTAGCATGGTGGAACTCCAGGGCCTCTGTTATCACTGTATTGTGTTTGCACTATTGCATAGCTCTGTGTCCACAGACAGAGCACTGTCACTGAGGGGCTTGGGGGGAGGAGGAAACCTTTTGTGACCTCAGTGAGGAAGAGGAGCTGGCAATCTTGGCATCCATCCTTGTTCAAATGGTTTCTTTCATGCTGTCCTGCCTGTTGAGAGTGGGACCCCCATATAAAAATCGTTCAAGGAGAACGACCTGTACTGGGTGGCAATGCTACTGGACTCTTGCTGTAAGCACAAAGTGGTGGAACTGTTAGCGGAGGTCCCACCACTTTTAAACTCTTAGCCCCTCTTGATGTTAGTATGCCCACTTAGTAAGCACACTGTGATGCCCAAGCCCGGTTGAGTGGGATACTCCCACTTAACACTTTAACTGTTGTTTGTTTTATTTCATATTGTTATACGCCCCCCCCCCCCCCCAAAAAAAAGTTCTGAAATAAAGACTATTTCAAGCTAAATCAGTTTTGGGAGAGATCTAGAGCATGATCCCTGGCCAGAACAATACAAACAAAAGGTAAGGCTATTTAAAGAGAGTCTGAAGCGAGAATAAATCTCGCTTCAGACCTCATAGATAGCAGGGGCATGTGTGCCCCTGCTAAACCGCCGCTATCGCGCCGCTAAACGGGGGTCCCTTCACCCCCAAATCCCCTCGGTGCAGGGGGGAGCGCTTCCTGGTTGGGGCAGGGCTCACCGCCGCAGCCCTGCCCCACGCGCATCTGTCAGCGCGTATCTCCACCTCTCCCCCGCCCCTCTCAGTCTTCTTTCACTGAGAGGGGCGGGGGAGAGGCGGCGATGCGCCGCTGATAGACGCGACTGGAGGCAGGGCTGCAGCCGTTAGCCCTGCCTCCATGAGCAACCAAGTGTTGCAGGGGGGGGTGGGGCATGGGTTGGGGGTGAAGGGACCCCCGTTTAGCGGCGCGATAGCGGCGGGTTGCAGGGGCACACGTGCCTCTGCTAACTATGAGCTCTGAAGCGAGATTTATTCTCGCTTCAGAGTCTCTTTAAAGCAAGGTAATTGCGTGGGCAATGGGCAAAAAAACTATGCCGGTTGTTCCCAACACTTAAAGATAGATGAGCTTATCACACAGCTGAAAGGAAGGCTCATGGTGACGTAACTGTCAGGACAGGGAAGACAGCTTACGGACATATTTACAGGGTGCTGGCACTCGGATAGTTCCACGCCAGTTCCAGTTCATGTGGCATAATTTGAAAGTCTACCTTTGTAGGAGGTCAGGGGTGAGGCTGGCAGTGTTCACCATTACATATATAGAGAGTGGGAATGACACATCCTTGCCTGACATGGTGGGAGAGCAGGAAGAAATCCACCCAGGTGCGGTTGGTGATGATGACAGTATGGTCCACGATGGTACCGGGAACAGGGGTGACAAATGCTCCTGACGCAGAGCAGTACAGATTGGAGCTGATCATTTTCTGCACAACAATTACAATTATGCGAGGGGAATAATTTTCAAAAGTACCAAAGCAGATCTGTAACTGCGGGATCTCATAATTCTGCACTGTGCTGAGCTGTCCATCTGACACTCCATGATCTCAGTACACCACAATCTTCTCTGGCAGTGCATGATTTACCTTGTAGTATTTCTGGAGAGCGGCCACAAGGTACAGCTTCAAGGCATCCATAATCTCCTGATGTGGAAGGAAAGACTACACAGTGACGGGAGTATCAGTGGGTCAGGAAAGAATTTATGCTGGCCACAAAGCCTGTCACTGAATGGGAACTCTGGCCGGCATCATGGTAGATCCATTCCGATCACCATCAGATTTTTCAGGGGAATGTCCACACCCCACTCCATCTCATTGCACCACAATCTTCTCTGGCAGCGCATGATTTACCTCGTAGTACTTCTGAAGAGCGGCCACAAGGTACAGCTTCAAACCATCCATAATCACAATTTTCAAGGGAATATCCACTCCCCACAGCTCTCTTTCAAGCTTGCAATTTATCTGCAGCAAAATTTTCTGTGCGATGCTTCTCAGTTTTGTTGGATTAGAGATTGCTTTCACATTCACAACTTAAGAAGGCACAGGTGTTTGTACACAGCACAAGTTCTTAATAGCACCGTGCAGGTCAGCGCTCGTCGGGTGGTATTAGCTCTGGAATTACCACAGTTATCAAAGTAACATATCAAGAAAAAAAAAACCTTGTAGAATTTTATAAATAACTTTTCAATTTTCAATTCATGAAAAAAAAATAAGCACGTATTTTTTAATTTTTATCATCGCCTGCACTCTCGCCAATGTGCGCACAAGCACGGCCATCACTACACAAACACGACGACGAGAGACTGACATTTTATTTCCTTTTTTAAAAATTTGCCTGCCCATTGAAGTCTATGGCGGTTAGCAAGATTTGCACAAACTCAAACTTTTGCGGGCCATCTCTAGTCCCCAATACAGTGGTGCCATAGATTGCAGAGCTGACAATGTGAATAGACGGCGATCGCCGCTGGGAGACTAATGATGGAGCTGAGCTCTGTCATTTAAGCGGAGATTCATGAGCATTGGCGCGCACAATCTCCTGCAAAACCTGGCCCAAGGACTTTTCGGCGTTACGTGTTCCTGGGGGAGCCACCCTCCCGACACCGAACGTTGTTAGGCGGTTGGAAGGGGGTTAAAGGGACTCTGAGCAGTGCAGAAACTATGGAAAGATGCATATCATTTTAAAGCTCTCTTCCTCCTCTTTCCAATGATATATAAACCGCCACCCTATGCCTTTTAGTTTTTGCAATTTTTGCGATTGAAATTGCAGCGGCCGCGAGAATAGAGAAAACTAAAAGGCATAGGGCGACGATTTATGTGTCGTCAGAAAGAGGAGAAAGAAAGCTTTAAAATGATATCCATCTTTCCATAGTTACATTGTATTACACAGGGCGACTTTTTCTTAAAGTCAGCAGTTCCATTCTCCATTTATAAGTCAGCTTGTCATTAAGTGGTTAAAGAACCCTTTCACCAGGCTACATTGATGACAGTGTGGACCAGGGGATATTCCAGTGATCGGTGCTGCGTGGGCTCTACAGCCCGCAGCACCGATCAGGTATGTGCCAGGGCGATCAGACTTCCCCCTTTTTTTCCCCACTAGGGGGATGTCCTGCTGGGGGGGTCTGATCGCTGCCGGCTATTATTGATTTGCTGGAGGGGGGGCTCCTCAAAGCCACCCTCCGCAGCGTTTTCTGGCCTCACCTCCGTTCCCTCCCTCTCCCTTCCCCTCTGAGTGGCGCAGGACGGATAGGATATCCGTCCTGCACCTGATAGTATAGGCTTCTGCCTATCAGATGCCGGTAATCCCAGGCCAATCAGAGGCCGGGGATCGCCGATCTACATCACAGCTCTGCTGCGCAGCAGCGACGTATGATGTAAACAGTTGGGATTTCTTCCCCGTGTGTTTACATTATGCGTGCGAGCCGCGATCGGCGGCTCGCACACTGTGCACGGAGACAGTCTCCGTGAACTGGCCTGGAAAGGCCACTCGATCGAGTGGCCGTTTCCATGCTATACCACTACGACCCGCCGACGCCTATCGGCGTTAGACGGTCGTTAAGTGGTTAAAGTTGTGTTAATCTAAAATGAGAGAAACACAGAGACTGCCATTCTCTAATTAATAATACCAGTCCTACTTCAGTGACGATGTACTGCCTCTAATACTATAAGTCACTGGCTCAGAATGAGCAGCACATCAGATGCTGTGACTCTGGTGTGACTCCACTGGCAGCCACCTTGTTGCAGGTGTGTGACTCAAACACAACTGAAGCTAAAAGATCAGCACGGCAGCCAGGCAACTAGCATCGTGTATAAGGGAGTGAAGATGGCAGCCTCTGTATTCCTCTTAAAGTTCCTTTTAACTGTCTTACAAAAAAAAAAAAAAAAAGAGCAGGCTCTTGTCAACTAACAGATACTTTTATCTCCTCTTGTTCTACTTGGTTTTGGAGTAATGCTACTTCTGAGGGAAAGGTTTTAGTCTTACCTTATAACTTTTATTATAACTTTAAAAGAAACTCCAAGAAGGGCAGGTTTGTAGTACGCTGTCATCTGTAAGAAAGAGTAAAAAGTGACATTTTCAGTAAAATATGCAGAATTTCAAATAGTAGTACACAAGGGGAATTTTAACCACTTCATATCCGGACCTTGTTTCCCACTTATGGGCTAGAGCAGTTTTGACATTTTAGCTATGTCCCTATTTAATCAGCAATAACGCTATCCCTACTTATGACACCCAAATGAAATATACAGTACATTGTTTTTTTCAAGACTAACTAGGCTTTCATTGTATGGCATTTTTTTCTTCGAACAATTTTGTTTTCTATGCATTTTAATAGGAAAAAAAATAGAAAAAACATTATTTCTCAGTTTTGCCAGTTCCAGTTTAAAAATAAAAAAATTCGAACAATTTTGTTTTCTATGCATTTTAATAGGAAAAAAATAGAAAAACATTATTTCTCAGTTTTGCCAGTTCCAGTTTAAAAATAAAAAAATGCTAATGTGCATAAAAAACACAAATTTTGTTTGCTATTTCTACTTTTTATCACAAAACTCAAATTATGTTCCTGTCACAATTTACAGTGAAGATATTTGATTCTGAAATGATGCTTCAGTTTGTATTTTTCAATATGAACTGAGAAAATAGTATTTTTAATGTTAAAAATAAATAAATCAGGGAACATATATTCCCTTTCATTAATTAGTGCTGCATCAGATAGTGCCGGAAATTTTGCACAGGAGCAAGCCCAATTGTGCACAGCTGTGCTTCAGCTACAAGACGTATATCTACGTCCTCGTGGCTTAGATGAAGTCACAGAGGACGTAAATATACTCTAGTGGTGGAAAAAGTGAAAAGGATCAGCGGCTCGCAGACTGTTCCCGGAGACACCCTCCGTGAACTGACATTGAGCAGCCTGGTAACACCACTTCGACCTGCCATCGCCTATCGGCGTTAGGCGGTCGTTAAGTTGTTTTAAAGTCAGTCAAGCTCGCTTTAAACAATTGTTTCACAAGTCTTTGCAGTAAAATTTGGGAACGTAATCACAAACCCAAAATTGTGATGTTCAACTATCACTACTTCTCATCCATTAGCACTGGTTATGGCTTTCTTGATCTTCTACATGGGCACATAGATTTCTAATGGTATGTACTGTATACTAGATAGTGTCTTAGTTTGCTATATTAGTTTAACTCTATCATACTCCAGTCCAGATTTTAGAGGTGGCCTTGTGAATTCCCCACCCTCAGGTGGAAGTAGTTTGTTTCTAGGGTTGGATCATTTTCTGTTTTTATATGATGATGAACATGTCTGTATTTTTTGGCCATGGATAAGGACACGTACATAATTGTCCAATGAAGACTGGATCTTACTGCTGCATAGTGCGATGTGCACTTCTGTGTAAATTCGGTGAAATCACTGTAGTAAACTGATTTTTCTTTTAACCCAGAACTGAACTCCATCCCAATTAGTATCTGATACCCCATTTCCCACAGTCAATTGTTGCCTCTTGTTGTGTATTTAGGTTAAATGGTTAAACCCCCATGGCTGTTTCCTGGCTGGCAACCTCATAACATTGTGAGAGATTCAAAAAAGCACTCAAAACTCACTTCTTCAAGGAGGCCTACATCAACTCAACACTGCCCTAATCCTTTCTGCCAATAACTTCTTGATGCACCCCCTCCTTTTGTGCCCCCAACCACTCCCTCTAGATTGTAAGCCTTTGGCAGGGCCCTCTCCCCTTGTGTATCATACATGACTGTGTGCACTTTACCCAGAATTTGGAACTGGTAATTTTTACCACTACCACTCCAGTTTATGATCTGGCATTGTACTACTATCTGCATTGTGTTGTGTATCTTTTTGCTATTACCTGTATTGTTGTATCTATGGTCTGTTAACTGTATTGTTCTGTCACCCCTGTTATCATTGTCTGTAATCCTATTTATTGTGCAGCGCTGTGTAATATGTTGGCGCTATATAAATCCAATAAATAATAATAATAATAATAATAATAATAATAATAATAATAGTATATTGTTGCCAACTGCCAAGAAAGCAGTATATCCCTCTGTGTATTATATATATATATATATATATATATATATATATATATATATATATATATATATATATTTCTATTTTAGGCTATCATATTGTTGGTGAACTAGACATGATGCTTATAGATAAGGGCAGTTGGTGAGTTGGTACATTTCTTTTTATTTCATATATGCCAAAGTAAAGATAATGACCTGCAGGCACACAGTGGATCAAAACATTTTGAATTAATTATGTGGCAAGTGTGAATCACTTCTTAATCTATCTTCTATTTTTTAATGTCCCACTTTGCTATGTCTTGCACTATTTTTTTCCCTATTACAATTTTTAGGGTAAAGTTTACCTTTAAGAAAATAAAAATGCAGGCACTGATTGGAACTTCAATTTACACTTACATACCTCTGCCACAAATGCCTTTTCAAATGATTTGTATTCTGGGGTCTCTTTATCCTTGAGTTTCGGTGAAAATGTTTGAGTGATGCTAATAGTAACAGAAACTGTTACAGTAACTACCGCTGTAATGAGATAGACAGATTTATATTAACTTAAAGCGGATCCGAGATGAAAAACTAACTAGAACAAGTAACTTGTCTATATATCTTATCTAAAGTTTAGATAGTTTACACAGCAAATCTAGTTGCAAACAGATGTAATAGAAAATTATTATTTCTTCCTGTGATACAATGACAGCAGCCATGTTGTTTGTAAACATTACACAGAGGTAGTGTTGGGCGAACAGTGTTCGCCACTGTTCGGGTTCTGCAGAACATCACCCTGTTCGGGTGATGTTCGAGTTCGGCCGAACACCTGATGGTGTTCGGCCTTTTAAGTTCGGGTTCGCCCCGAACTTCTGTATGCCCCCGAACAGGGCCGAACAGGGCCCCTGTTCGGGCGAACAGGGCCCTGTTCGGCCGAACAGGCCGCAATACGGCCCCCCTATGGGGTCGCAGGCATAAGGGGGGAGCATGCCCCGATCGCGGGGGGGGTCGGAAATTCCCCCCACCCCCTCCGCTAGCGCTCCCCCCTCTGCCCGCTTCCCCATAAAAAAAGTTTAAATCAAGTTCAATAGTAGTGTACCTGGGCTGGTGGCATTGGCTGGCAGTGGAGTGAGGAGGAGGAGGAGTCCGAGTAGCAGAGTGACGTTGAGGCCGGGCAGCGGGCGGTTCAGCGCTAGTACCCTTGTGGTACTTCCGCCCTTTCTCTGACCTCACGTCCTCTGCATACGAGGGTACGCATCACGCGTACCCTCGTATGCGTCATCACGCAGAGGACGTGAGGTCAGAGAAAGGGCGGAAGTACCACAAGGGTACTAGCGCTGAACCGCCCGCTGCCCGGCCTCAACGTCACTCTGCTATTCGGACTCCTCCTCCTCCTCACTCCACTGCCAGCCAATGCCACCAGCCCAGGTACTATTGAACTTGATTTAAACTTTTTGTATGGGGAAGCGGGCAGAGGGGGGAGCGCTAGCGGAGGGGGTGGGGGGAATTTCCGACCCCCCCCGCGACCGGGGCATGCTCCCCCCTTATGCCTGCGACCCCATAGGGCCCCCAAAATGGGCATGTTCGGGGGTCCCATTGACTCCCATTGAGTTCGGCGTTCGGGCCGAACATGCCGAACATCTGGCCCATGTTCGGCCTGTTCGGCCCGAACCCGAACATCCAGGTGTTCGCCCAACACTACACAGAGGCAGGCTTATCTGCATCTTGAGCACTCAGCCTGTGAAAAAAACCTAATCCCCCTACTCTCTCCTTCCCTTTGCCTCTGAAATCAATGGCTAGTAACACCTCCTCCTCCCCCTGCCCAGACTGAGCTCCCATGAGCCCTTGCTACTGCCGAGGCTCTCTGAAAACCTGTGGGCGTGGTTTATTTAGTTCATAGGGAATTAGAGTATTAAAAAAAAAAGCAAAAAAGTATTTGACACAAGGAATGCCCTATAAACAATAGGAAAGGAACACAATTATGCAAT
Source organism: Hyperolius riggenbachi (assembly GCF_040937935.1). Classification (NCBI taxonomy): domain Eukaryota; kingdom Metazoa; phylum Chordata; class Amphibia; order Anura; family Hyperoliidae; genus Hyperolius; species Hyperolius riggenbachi. The sequence goes on from NC_090648.1 coordinate 48,844,765, forward strand.
GAGTAAAAGTTCACCTCGGATCAACTTTAAACAGCAAGTACAGACACCCAGGAAAATATTTACTAGGGTATCCCTAGTGAGGATATCATAAAACATCCAGCAATCCTGTATAGGGTTTTTCAAACTCTCTGATAATCGGAGGAGAAATATAGCATGAGCATCCCTCAGCTCAATCACACCAGACCCTAGTGAGCATTGATGAAATGTTAGAAGATTATCCATTGCTTGCAGTGTCAGGCTGGGACCACACTAGGCGGTGAGTAAAAGGTTTTGTTTTGCTGCAAATATGTTTCTGCGGTTTTGGCATAAGGAAGCTTGTTTTGAGTGCATTTGCATTACACACATGCGTTTTGCTCGTGTTTTACTGTGTTTCACATATATGAATCACAACAGTTTTGTGTGGCTTTGTGCGTTTTGTATGCGTTTCTAATATGTGTTTATGATAATTTTTGGTAATGTGACCAGCATAAAAACACATTTGTGATGTCCCCTCTGGCTCATCACTAGGGAGGCAACAGGAAGCGAACATACATCATCAAACTTGTTTTTTATACAAAAACCGCATAATGGTCCAATTAGCCCCTTTTGGGGCTAATTGGACCATGTCTTGTAAAGGTTTTTTTGACTTGTTTTTGATCTTTGTTTTCTGGTTGAACTCGATGGATGGATGTCTTTTTTCAACCAAAATAACAATGTAGCTATGTAACTATGAATGCAATAAAAACACAAAAAAGGCTATACCTCTGCCTCACCATTAACATACACTCTGTGCATTTTAGAAACACTTTGAAGAAATATGCAGCATTTTGGAGAAATATGAATATAGAACATAACAAAATGTACAATAAAAAAAAAAGATCTAGCACTTCATTGTATCTTCCAGTATCTTCTAGTGGCCACAAAGTATAATTAAAGTAGAAAAAAACCACAGTACACATTCAATAAAGCCCGATTAATCCCCACTTTCCCCGTAGCTAAAAAAAAAATGCAGGTTTTAAGAAAAAAGCTTCTTTTGCAGGAGATTTCTCAAAAAATGGCCTGGTCTTTAGGGGGGTTTAACACTGTGGTCCTCAAGTGGTTAATATGTATGTTGCAGGGGTATATTACTATTATCTTTTGCCTATTTGCTTGCAATTATTGATGGATGCAAAACTGAAAAAGTGCATCTTTATTTCAAAATAAAATATTAGCGCCATACATTGTACTAGGGACATATTTTAAACATTTTATATTATTCTAGATGGTGCTGCTTGTTCCTTCTATTAATATTGTACAAGAACAATCCTTCCACCTGCTGCTTCCTTTATTGCAGTGATGGGCCCCTTAACCCCACTGCCAAATTTCTGACACAATTATACCTTAAAAAAGTAAAAGAGCGCAGGTAATAAAATCTTAGAGTTGGACTTTATTGTCTAATAGTCAATGTGATTTTTCAACATACATATGAAAAGGTTATTCTTCCAAAGACACTGATACTTCAAAACTCCTTCCCACATCCAAACCACACAACACATGCATGCATGGGAGCTGTGCGGTGCTCTGAAGAAAAAATGTCAGCAATAAAATATTCTCATAAAAAATATATATATATATATATGTATACGTATTGCGCATATATGTAGACAGTTGCAAATAGAACTTGCATAAAATAATCCTGTATAAGATGGTCAAATACAGGTGCACTGTCACTTTTCCTGGAGGAATATACTTGAGGTGTATATATGAGAGGTCAGAGACCACTATAGCCAGTATACTTCAGGCAAGTGGATGATTAATATCTAGACTTGTGGGTAATAATCCCTCCAATGCCGCTCCACATTACCTACTTCCTTCGTGTAGTTCTTTGATCTACCGTACTGGCCTCACACTGTCCCCGTAGTGATCCCCGCCAGTAAACAGGTTGTAATACAGTCGGCGCGTACGCCCGGACGAGCGCTTCAACTCACGTTCCAGCTAGTTCTTCCTGGTGTGACGTCACTCGCTCTCGCGATAGTTCTAGGTCACTTGCGTTACAGTCCTTCTCACGGAGGGAGGAAGTGGATTGGCTATGCGTTCCACCTTGATTCCAGAGTCCTTCCTGATTCTTCCAAAGTCCTGTACGCAATAAGTTTATGCAAGATGATGAACGGTGATTCCAGATTACAATCTAGGTACTTTTAAAAGTCTTTGGGGCGCCCCTCCAGACCTCAGATTGACATGTTTCGACAAATCCTATTGTCTTCATCAGAATCAGTACCTGGATTGTTACTGGAAAACTCCATCTTTAAATACTCTTTGTACTCCTCCTCTTCCTGTTTTGTCCGTGAGTCATTTGAACCAAATGGATCCATTATATTCCAATCAAATACATATATTTTCCCCAAACCACTCTCCATATATATTGAATATGTAAAAAATTAAAAATTTAATTTTTTACATATTCAATATATATGGAGAGTGGTTTGGGGAAAATATATGTATTTGATTGGAATATAATGGATCCATTTGGTTCAAATGACTCACGGATAAAACAGGAAGAGGAGGAGTACAAAGAGTATTTAACCTCCTTAGCGGTAACCCCGTGTGTGACACGGGGTAAGCCGCCAGGAGGGTGCCGCTCAGGCCCTGCTGGGCCGATTTACTTAATTTTTTTTTGCTGGACGCAGATAGCACTTTGCTAGCTGCGCCAGCCAGCACCCCGATTGCCGCCGCCGCCGCGCGCCCGATCGCCGCTATCCGGTGCGGCGCGCGGCCCCCCCCCCCCAGACCCCGAGCGCTGCCTGGCCAATCAGTGCCAGGCAGCGCCGAGGGGTGGATCGGGTCTCCCAATGACGTCTCGACGTCGCTGACGTCGGTGACGTCATTCCGCCCCGTCGCCATGGCGACGGGGGAAGCCCTCCAGGAAATCCCGTTCTTTGAACGGGATTTCCTGATCGCCTATCGCCGGAGGCGATCGGCGGGGCTGGGGGGATGCCGCTGAGCAGCGGCTATCATGTAGCGAGCCCTTGGCTCGCTACATGATTTAAAAAAAAAATAATTTAAAAAAAACTGCTGCGCTGCCCCCTGGCGGTATTTTTCATACCGCCAAGGGGGTTAAAGATGGAGTTTTCCAGTAACAATCCAGGTACTGATTCTGATGAAGACAATAGGATTTGTCGAAACATGTCAATCTGAGGTCTGGAGGGGTGCCCCAAAGACTTTTAAAAGTACCTAGATTGTAATCTGGAATCACCGTTCATCATCTTGCATAAACTTATTGCGTACAGGACTTTGGAAGAATCAGGAAGGACTCTGGAATCAAGGTGGAACGCATAACCAATCCACTTCCTCCCTCCGTGAGAAGGACTGTAACGCAAGTGACCTAGAACTATCGCGAGAGCGAGTGACGTCACACCAGGAAGAACTAGCTGGAACGTGAGTTGAAGCGCTCGTCCGGGCGTACGCGCCGACTGTATTACAACCTGTTTACTGGCGGGGATCACTACGGGGACAGTGTGAGGCCAGTACGGTAGATCAAAGAACTACACGAAGGAAGTAGGTAATGTGGAGCGGCATTGGAGGGATTGTTACCCACAAGTCTAGATATTAATCATCCACTTGCCTGAAGTATACTGGCTATAGTGGTCTCTGACCTCTCATATATACAGCTCAAGTATATTCCTCCAGGAAAAGTGACAGTGCACCTGTATTTGACCATCTTATACAGGATTATTTTATGCAAGTTCTATTTGCAACTGTCTACATATATGCGCAATACGTATACATATATATATATATTTTTTATGAGAATATTTTATTGCTGACATTTTTCTTCAGAGCTGGATGTGGGAAGGAGTTTTGAAGTATCAGTGTCTTTGGAAGAATAACCTTTTCATATGTATGTTGAAAAATCACATTGACTATTAGACAATAAAGTCCAACTCTAAGATTTTATTACCTGCGCTCTTTTACTTTTTTAAGGTATATTTTAAACATTGCAATAAGTGGGACAAATGGGCAAAAAAAATGTGTGGGTTTTATGCCCTGTAGAATGTTTTATTTTAAAACTATAATGGCCCAAAACTTTAAAAATAATGATTTTTTCCCATTTTTTTTTCTTATCATTCCCGATAAAATGCATTTAGAATAAAATTACTCTTAGCAAAATGCACCACCTAATAAAAAGCCTAATTGGTGGTGAAAAAAAACAAGATATAGATTGTTTCCTTGTGATAAGTAGTAATAAAGTTATTGGCAAAAGAATGGAAGAAGCGTTGACAGGAGAAAATTGCTTCTATCGTAGAGGTGAGAACACCTGCGGGCTGAAGTGGTTAAGGATCCATCAGGAGGGATTGTAATGATCGCTGCTGCAGCAGCTATTACTGGAAGTATTAGTGCTGCAGCTCAGGCAGTTCTGATCTATTTCCATGCAAGTTGCATAGCTTTGTCTGTCTTTCCCTGCTGTCAGCTTGTGACTGATTATCATTCACCTGTGTGGGAATCTGCATGTCTGCTCCCATTGGATGACCTCAGTATAAAGATCTGCTTCCTGCAGGGTTTCCTTGGGTTTTCATAGCTTCAGCTTAAGCCTGCCTTGCTGTCGCTTTAGCCCCCGATCGTGTTTCTTGTTAAAGATACTTTGCTGGTCTTTGCATCATATATTGGTTCATTGCCAATATATATGCATACCAGCACGTTTATTATTTTCCTTGTATTTGTGATACGTTAATACATCAGTGTCGCTGATGTATACGTACACGAACTGTTTATATCCTGTGTGCAGTTAGTCAGCTTTCCAGCACGTTTTGGTAGGTTGCGCGTACCGTGACCACCCGTGCTGAGGTAGTTACCCTGCTCCTGGTTCTGTTTGTGGATTGCGTTCATCTCTGCGAAGAGATAGCGAATCCTTCTGAATCCTGTCCTGTTACCGTTTGTGGATTGCGTTCATCTCTGCGAAGAGATAACGAATCCTTCTGAATCCTGTTCTGTTACTGTTGGTGGATTGCGTTCATCTCTGCGAAGAGATAACGAATCCTTCTGAATCCTGTTCTGTTACCGTTTGTGGATTGCGTTCATCTCTGCGAAGAGATAGCGAATCCTTCTGAGTCCTGTCCCCTGTATTACTCCAGTCTTAGTCAGCGTTCCTGCTTATGTCATATATCGGTTCATTGCCGATATATACATGTGTTAGTCAGAAGTTACAAATAGTTTCATTGATAGCTGTAATTGTAATATGCTAGGAAAACATACTTATTGTATATTTATCTGTGTTACGTTCATCTATCTTAATCCTGCTATTTTCTGACTATCCTGTCCTGTCTTTGTGAGGCACGCCATCGCCGCATCGCATTGGCTGCCTCATTCCAGTCTGTCTGGTTTTGGACGCTTGCTGTCGCTAAGTAGCCGCTAGCTGGCAAGCGTTCATTCTGTCTACCTGTCCTGATCTCCTCAGTTCTGGTTTGTGCGCTCAGCGCTACTTTGCGCTGAGACGTTATAACGTAAGCATTGTTTGTGGCTGTCAGATCTGCACCGGCTCTGTGCGCCACAATCTCCTATTGGAGTCAGTCCTCCCCTCCACTATACTAGGGATAGCCTGTTTCCTGGTGCTAGTGTGTGTACCTCCTCCACGCCAGCACATGCGTTGCATGCTGACTGTGGAGAATACACCACCAAGCCTTACATTATGAAAACCCCATTACCAATCCCCATTGTGGGGGGGATTCCCAGAAAGTATGACACTGTTAATTATGGTTCCTGTTCCTTTAAAAAATTTGAAGAACTTAGCTCTGAAACAGAAAATGAGTTTTTCTCTGAATGTGCCAGGTTCCTGACCAATCCTGATCTCCAAGCGACTCCTGTTTCAACCTGGGCACTCCAACTAAGTTATATTTTGTTTAAAGGGGAATTATTCCAGTGGGCATTTGATGTTCTCAATCATTCCGATTTGAAAGATAGACCGCTGGAATTTCTAGCGTTTGTGATCCATAACTGGTTGCGCATAGATCCATTGCCTTTTCCTCTTAATGAACTCCTAGCAGCAGGCCAATCAGCTGCTCCTTCAATTGCTTGCAAGAATGAGCAGCAAGCAGAAAGTGTTACTGATAATTTTCCTGCAGCTTTGAATAAATCACCAAAAACCGCAAGGTCAAAGGCAAAACGCAAACGTTCTAAGAAACCTGTCCAATCTGCAGAATCATTATCCTTAGCGACTGAGACCTATAATGAGATTCTGCCATTAACAGATAATGAAATGCAATTGTCTTTCAGGGGAGTTAAATGGACTTATGAAACTACTAATGAACTTTCCTCCCTGGCTAGGGAAAATAAAGATTTTTGTTTAAAAGAATTATCTGAGTATGATTATGATGAGATATTACAGAGTATTGAACAAATCAACTTATTTGTGAACCAAGGGAAGTTTGCATACACTACAGTTCAACACTTGCTACAGGTATTGGAAATTCTTAAGAATAAGGAATCTGCCAATCACCTGCTAATTAACCCTATACATGTGCCTGCCACAATCATATCTGCAGACTGTGATCAGCCTAAATGTTTCGCTGTTAAGTATGCATGGGATCCTCCATTCGAGAGGGGAGAGATGGAAGCCCTGGTCTGTGAATGGAAGAATGATTCAAGTTCATTTTGTCAATTTTACAGTGCAAAAAGTGAAATGGTATTGAACGCATGCATTAAGTCAGCCTATAACCTAATAGAGGCTGGTGTGTGTAGGTATGACCGTGTGGCTCCCTTGATTGATGTGTGGGAACTGATTTTGGATGATTTTTATGTGACTCCGAATTCGCAAATTTGGCGTTCTGACCCGCCTGCTTCAGCACCTTTGGCTGATTCAGCAGGTGATTCGGAGCTCTTTTTGTGTGAAATTGAAGTTCCTGCAATTCCACCCTGTACCAGGGATAACTCAGTGTTACTTCCCAGTAAAACAGAAGCCACTGATACATTCTTAACCTTGCCCTGCGCAAATTTCTCAGCAGAGAATCCAGAGGTCCTGCTGACTTCCGAGTCCAGTCTAGCCAGTACTCATGACTCTTTGTTTAGTGAAACAGACACCAGAAAAATCTTGCCTGTCTCTGCAAACACTTCTGCAGAAATTACCTGTGTTAATAAAGTTCAACTCCTGTCTGATCCAGCAGATGCCAGTAGGTGCACTGCATCAGTTTCCGAGTCCCAGCAATCCTGTCTAGTAAACTCAGAACCCCAGCATCTGAATTTTCCAATTTTACAAATGAATGGTGATTCAGATGCGCAAACATTGTGTCTTGATCTTCCTGTTTCTACACCTCGCTCTAGTTTCGTGAATAGCTCAGAGCATCTGCTATGTGAACCTGAAATCGCAGAATTATTACCTTGTTCAGAAAATTTTCCAATAAATTTGCCCTGTACCATGAATTGTGCAGTAGATCTCTCCAATGAAACTCAGGTCACAGAATCATTATGCTGTCCAGCAGGTGCTTCCATGGTTTTGCCCTGCAATATGGACTGTTCAGTGATCCTGTCCAGTGAAGCTGTGGTCGCAGAGTCTTATGCTTCACCCAGTACTTTGGATACTTTAAACCCTCTAGCAGAGGAGGCTGAAGCACTGCTTACCTCAGTTGGTGTTGCAGTAATATTCACTTGTCTAGCAGCTGTTTTGGAATTAAAGTCTGCTCTAATAAAACTTGATGAATTTCTGCCCAGCAAAGCAGAAGCCATTGAAATATTGTCCTCGTCAGCAAGTGTGTCAGATACCTTGCCCTGTACACAGTCTGATTTAACCAATGTTGAGTCCCTCTCCAGTGTTGTAACAGCCGAGGAACTCCAGCCCTGTCCTCTGAATGTTTCAGAAGTCTTGCCCTGTAACATGGATAATTCTGATTCTCTGGTCAAAATAATAGAAATCTCAGAATTTCAGTCCGGTCTGATGAGTGTTCCTGAAACCCAGCCCTGTATTCTGAAAGATTCTGGTTCTCTGGCCACTGTGGCAGAGGTTCCAGAGTTCCCTTCCTGTCCAGGGAATTCCTCAGTTTTGCCTAGTCCAGTGGGGGCTGCTGCAATACTGACTTGTTCTGCAGCGCCTCATGAGCTCCAATCCAGTGTATTAAATGAGTCTCTGTCCAGTCCAGAGGTAGTTGTGGAGTCCCTGTCTGGTTCAGTGCATACATCAGAAGATTTGTCCTGTCTTGTTAGTGCCCCTGAATCTGATTTGTTACTGACTTTGCTGGAATCAGCGACATCTAAGTCTGATCCAGCATTCTCGTGTAAAAGTCCAGTAGTTGCGAAGTTTAGTCATGATGATTTTTTTTTGGCCAGTCCTGGTTTTGGTCCTGTCTTGGCTGACCCTGAGGCTCACAGTTCCTTGACATGCCCAGAGGTTTCTCTTGTGCCGGTGTGCCCAGATGTTCTTTGTGTGCCAGAATGCCCAAGTGTGTCTAAGGTGTTAGCGTGCTCTGATGCTTCCTTAGTGGGAACACGTTCTGATATTGCCAGTCTGCCTGCATGCCCAGAGATGGTTCTGGTCCCTGAAAGCCCTGATATTGATGTTTGTCCTTGTGGCCCTGACTCGGGAATTGCCCTAGGTTCCATAGGGGTTCTTGATAGTTCTCCATGTGAGCCTAAGGGGCATTCTGACCTATGGGGATCTCTTTGGAGCTTCAAGGTGTTCTGGGAGGTCTCTGAGAAAACTTGTCCTGGTGCCTTGGACTGGTTCAACAGTGGGTTTTGTGTTGGTAAAGACAGTACCGGTGGGCATTGCAAAGGCTTTGGCGTTTCTGAACTGTTCCTGGAAGGCGGTGGGTATCGCTCAGGGAGTTTCGGAGGGCTTTCTTCTGGAAATCATGGTTCTGATGGGTGTCACACTGGGGCTTGTAGTACTGATGGGCATGGTTCTGTAGGTTCTGGTTCTGATGGGTCCAGTCTTGTGGGGACTGATTCTGGAATTCGGTCTTGCCGGGCTGTCCCGATCATCATGAATTATCAGTCAGACTGTTTTGTTGGAAATTTCAGTTTTAAAAAGCGTCTGGAATCCACTTTTAAAGGCGGGGGTACTGTAATGATCGCTGCTGCAGCAGCTATTACTGGAAGTATTAGTGCTGCAGCTCAGGCAGTTCTGATCTATTTCCATGCAAGTTGCATAGCTTTGTCTGTCTTTCCCTGCTGTCAGCTTGTGACTGATTATCATTCACCTGTGTGGGAATCTGCATGTCTGCTCCCATTGGATGACCTCAGTATAAAGATCTGCTTCCTGCAGGGTTTCCTTGGGTTTTCATAGCTTCAGCTTAAGCCTGCCTTGCTGTCGCTTTAGCCCCCGATCGTGTTTCTTGTTAAAGATACTTTGCTGGTCTTTGCATCATATATTGGTTCATTGCCAATATATATGCATACCAGCACGTTTATTATTTTCCTTGTATTTGTGATACGTTAATACATCAGTGTCGCTGATGTATACGTACACGAACTGTTTATATCCTGTGTGCAGTTAGTCAGCTTTCCAGCACGTTTTGGTAGGTTGCGCGTACCGTGACCACCCGTGCTGAGGTAGTTACCCTGCTCCTGGTTCTGTTTGTGGATTGCGTTCATCTCTGCGAAGAGATAGCGAATCCTTCTGAATCCTGTCCTGTTACCGTTTGTGGATTGCGTTCATCTCTGCGAAGAGATAACGAATCCTTCTGAATCCTGTTCTGTTACTGTTGGTGGATTGCGTTCATCTCTGCGAAGAGATAACGAATCCTTCTGAATCCTGTTCTGTTACCGTTTGTGGATTGCGTTCATCTCTGCGAAGAGATAGCGAATCCTTCTGAGTCCTGTCCCCTGTATTACTCCAGTCTTAGTCAGCGTTCCTGCTTATGTCATATATCGGTTCATTGCCGATATATACATGTGTTAGTCAGAAGTTACAAATAGTTTCATTGATAGCTGTAATTGTAATATGCTAGGAAAACATACTTATTGTATATTTATCTGTGTTACGTTCATCTATCTTGATCCTGCTATTTCCTGTCTCTCCTGTCCTGTCTTTGTGAGGCACGCCATCGCCGCATCGCATTGGCTGCCTCATTCCAGTCTGTCTGGTTTTGGACGCTTGCTGTCGCTAAGTAGCCGCTAGCTGGCAAGCGTTCATTCTGTCTACCTGTCCTGATCTCCTCAGTTCTGGTTTGTGCGCTCAGCGCTACTTTGCGCTGAGACGTTATAACGTAAGCATTGTTTGTGGCTGTCAGATCTGCACCGGCTCTGTGCGCCACAATCTCCTATTGGAGTCAGTCCTCCCCTCCACTATACTAGGGATAGCCTGTTTCCTGGTGCTAGTGTGTGTACCTCCTCCACGCCAGCACATGCGTTGCATGCTGACTGTGGAGAATACACCACCAAGCCTTACAGGGATCCTTAACAATGCTCAAGCAAGATTGTTCAGCTGCCACTGTACACACATAATAATCATCAGTTGCAACGGTCATTAACGGCTGTTTGGCTGATCATTATTACATGTGTGTACAAAGGAGATAATTTTCTTCTGCTAAAAAAACTTTTTAGCAGTCAACAATTGAAAAAAGTACCAACAAGTATGTGAAAAAGTCGTGTCAAAATTATTCTGAATATTTTCTTTCTTGCTGGTGGCTAAAAAGGCACTTTATTGAAAAAAATATCACCTAGAAGAAAACTTAGGAGAAACATTTTATTCAATACGGGCCAATAAGGCATACCTCTAAATGGCAATTTTTAGATTTTCCTAACTTACCACTGCTGACTTCATTTTTGGCAAATTCACATTTAGGCCCGTAGAAGTTTTCATTGCATATACACTTCTGCCCTTCAACATGACCATTTATACAGGAGACTCCTATGAAAAATAAGATAGAAAAACACATCTTATTATACATGTTCTGCATATTTCAGTGGCATAACCACAATTCATGTGGACCCCAGAGCAAAACTTTGATGTTCCCTCTGCCCCCCCCCACAATGTTCACATCCCTTCTCTTGCCTCCCCATGGTGCCCTTAATGGCCTTAGGGACCATCTCACAAGGGTCATAAATCAAAGTGTGGAAATCATGTAGCCACAAAAACAAATTGGGCCATATGCAATTCTCTTTTTTACCTGAGTTTTCTCCTGGGAGATAATTTTTCATCTTTGAGTTTAAATATCTTCCCAGCACTTTTAATTAAAAAAATACCAAAAAGTTGGTGAAAATGTATTGTAAAAATTATTTTGAGCAGTTTCTTGCCTTCTATGGGCTTAAAAGGAATTTTATTAACAAGTTTAAAAATATCACCTAGGTGAAAACTCAGGAGAAAAAGTGAATTGCATATGGGCCATTATCTAAATGTATACTAGATCTCACCCCTTAGGTACAGAGCCGCATGATTATTTGACCACTGCCATAGGCTGCTGTACAAATTGCAGCTATGACAGCACTAGAGTTTGGCTACCGTATATTTTAGCCAAACTCTGGCACAGCTACACAATTTCTAAATTTGAAAATTTCCATTCCAAGAGGCAATACTTATACTGTAATTATCAATAATCAACAAGATACCTTTAGGAAATTACCCTGTTAAACTCTTCAGTTTAGTTGACCTTTAATGTGTAAATTCTGTAAATAAAGTGTAAACAGCTCAGATTCCCCTAAAAATAAATTTAAAAAAATTGTTGCTGTCTACCAGTGTTGCTCGGATACCTCATTATCCTATTCAAGTTTGGTCGAATTCGGATAGTAAACTATCCGAATTTACTCGAAGTTCAATATCCGATGTAATCGAATATCCAATTCGACCTCGGATATCCAACTTCACTATCCGAGTCTGTATTCGAGTAAAATATTCGAGCAGGCCTTAAATAGCTTGTAAAACTTGTTTGGAGGTCAATGATGCACGAAACCACGTTTTTTATGAAGAAAAACATCAAGTGATTAGGTGGTGATGTAGTAGTTATAAAAAAGGTATCAAAAATAGTAAATTAACTTCATGAAAAGTGTTTGCATGACAAGGTGTGTCCAAAATGGTTTTAAGTTGGAAGTCCTCATTTACGTCGTCTTCATCTTCTTCTTCTATATCTTCTTCTTCTATATCTTCTTCTTCTTCTTCTATATCTTCTTCTTCTTCTATATCTTCTTCTTCCTATTCTTCTTCTATATCTTCTTCTTCTTTTTCTATATCTTCTTCTTCTTCTTCTATATCTTCTTCTTCTTCTTCTATATCTTCTTCTTCTATATCTTCTTCATCTTCTTCTATATCTTCTTCTTCTATATCTTCTTCATTTTCTTATATATCTTCTTATTCTATATCTTCTTCTTCATCTTCTTCTTCTATATCGTCTTCATCTTCTATATCTTCTTCTTCTATATCTTCTTCTTCTTCTTCTTCTTCTTCTTCTTCTTCTTCTTCTTCTTCTTCTTCTTCTTCTTTATCTTCTTCTTCTATATCTTCTTCTTCTTCTTCATCTTCTTCTTCTTCGTCTATATCTTCTTCTTCTATATCTTCTTCTTCTATATCTTCTTCATCTTCATCTTCTTCTATATCTTCTTCTTCTATATCTTCTTCATCTTCATCTTCTTCTATATCTTCTTCTTCTATATCTTCTTCATCTTCATCTTCTTCTATATCTTCTTCTTCTATATCTTCTTCTTCATCTTCTTCTTCTTCTTCGTCTATATCTTCTTCTTCTATATCTTCTTCTTCTATATCTTCTTCATCTTCTTCTATATCTTCTTCTTCTATATCTTCTTCATCTTCATCTTCTTCTATATCTTCTTCTTCTATATCTTCTTCTTCTATATCTTCTTCTTCTTCTTGATCTTCTTCTTCTTCCTCCTCTTCTTCTCTATCATTATATTATGTGTCTTTGTTTTCCTTTCTTTTGTAATATTTTTTTTCCTTCATTTGTGGAAATATTTTATTTTAATAACACCATAGTTATATTTGTGTTGATGGCATAATAGGTAGGTAGTGGCACATTGCAAGCCACAGCGCCTTTTTCTGTGTACCCTGGCAGTGGTAAAACACAGACATCGGCAGGAGGAGGAAGTAGTTGCAGGCTTGCAGCTATTTGCAGTGTGGTGTGTGGTAATAGTCAGTCGTTACTCGGTAGGAGAGTGGGTGGGCAGGTGGCAGCAGAAAATAGTTCTTCTTCTGTTCTCCCTGGCAGTGGTAGCAGCAGCACACAGACAGCAGAAGCTCAATGCAGCTACAGGAGGAGGAGTAATGTGTGTCAGGCAGTGTGATGTGACTGACATAATAGGCCCTGGTTCCTATCGGTGGTTCCAGGGCCGTTAATGAACATCATGAGGTTCCAGACAGCGGTCGTGAAGCCCACATTGTGTCCAATACACAATTGGAACAGCACAGTTTTCAACCCGGACACCTCTACAATAATTAAAATTTTTTTTTTAATTATTGCAGCTATTGTTGAGCGTAATAGCTGGTGGTGCATGGGCAGCAGCACCTTGTAATGTGTTCCCTGGCAGTGGAGAGGAGACACATTCAGCAGGAGGAAATATAACAGCAGGCAGCGTGAGGAGGATAAGTGTGTGGCAGACTGGCATTTGGCAGCAGGCAGGAGGGCAGGCAGCGAGACATAGTAGGCCCTGGTTCCTAGCGGTGGTTCCAGGGCCGTAAATGAACATCATGAGGTTCCAGACAGCGGTCGTGAAGCCCACATTGTGTCCAATACACAATTGGAACAACACAGTTTTTTAACCCGGACACCTCTACAATAATTACAATTTTTTTTTTCTTAATTATTGCAGCTATTGTTGAGCGTAATAGCTGGTGGCGCATGGGCAGCAGCACCTTGTAATGTGTTCCCTGGCAGTGGAGAGGAGACACATTCAGCAGGAGGAAATATAACAGCAGGCAGCGTGAGGAGGATAAGTGTGTGGCAGACTGGCATTTGGCAGCAGGCAGGAGGGCAGGCAGCGAGACATAGTAGGCCCTGGTTCCTGGCTAGCGGTGGTTCCAGGGCTGTAAATGAACATCATGAGGTTCCAGACAGCGGTCGTGAAGCCCACATTGTGTCCAATACACAATTGGAATAGCACAGTTTTCAACCCGGACACCTCTACAATAATTATTATTATTATTTTTTTTTAAAATTTTTGCAGCTATTGTTGAGCATAATAGCTGGTGGCGCATGGGCAGCAGCACCTTGTAATGTGTTCCCTGGCAGTGGAAACACACAGACAGCAGGAGGCAATACAGCAGCAGGCAGTGTGAGGAGGATGAGTGTGTGTGGTAGAGCACTTGAGAAAGGGCACATCGCCCGAAACGTTGTGCTGGTTGTGATATGCTGTGTATACTCTTGTAACACTCCAATAAATGGACATCGTTGGATAAGCATCCGCTGAGGGTTGAGTTCCTTATGGGATTTGTGTGGATTGACTGTGTGTGGTAGACTGGCATTTGGCAGCAGGCAGGAAGGCAGGCAGCGAGACATGGTAGGCCCTGGGTCCTAGCGGTGGTTCCAGGGCCGTAAATACACAGCATGAGGTTCCAGACAGCGGTCGTGAAGCCTACATTGTGTCCAATACACAATTGGGACAGCACAGTTTTCAACCCGGACACCTCTAAATTAATTACAATTTTTTTTTTCAAATTGAATGCAGCTATTTTTGAGCGTAATCGCTGGTGGCGCATGGGCAGCAGCACCTTGTAATGTGTTCCCTGGCAGTGGAAACACACAGACAGCAGGAGGCAATACAGCAGCAGGCAGCGTGAGGAGGATGAGTGTGTGTGGCAGACTGGCATTTGGCAGCAGGCAGGAGGGCAGGCAGCGAGACATAGTAGGCCCTGGGTCCTAGCGGTGGTTCCAGGGCCGTAAATACACAGCATGAGGTTCCAGACAGCGGTCGTGAAGCCCACATTGTGTCCAATACACAATTGGGACAGCACAGTTTTCAACCCGGACACCTCTAAATTAATTACAATTTTTTAATTTTTTTTTTTTTTCAAATTGAATGCAGCTATTTTTGAGCGTAATAGCTGGTGGCGCATGGGCAGCAGCACCTTGTAATGTGTTCCCTGGCAGTGGAGACACAGACAGCAGGAGGAAATACAACAACAGCAGCAGCAGCAGGTGTATGTGTGTGTGCCAGTCGTCACTTCATGTCCCCCTCTCGCCGACAACAGGGGCCATGAATTCGCCTTCCACCCAACCCTGGTTCATTTTGAGAAACGTCACTCTGTCCACAGACTTGTGAGACAGACGAGATCGCTTCTCAGTGACGACTCCACCGACTGCAGTGAAGCAACGCTCTGACAGTACGCTGGAAGGGGGGCATGAGAGCACTTCCAGGGCGTACTGCGCAAGCTCGCTCCAGATCGGCAGGTGCTTGACCCAATACTCCATGGGATCAACAGGGGCCACGCTGTCAAGCCCGCTGAAGGACCCCATGTAGTCAGCCACCATGCGGGTCAAGCGCTGCCTGTGACTAGGAGAAGGAGGCTGCTGCAGGCACCTCCTCTCTAGTCCTTGGCAGCTCTACACTCATGTAGAGCTCTTGGGTAAGAGACAGCAGGTCTGTGGTGCGCGTGCGCTTGCTGCTGGTGGATGCAGGCACCTGCTGCTGCCTCTGTGCTGGCTGGACAGTAGGGGTGGATGTCTGAGGGAAGGCTTCCTCCAAGCGCTCAACAAGGGAAAGCTGCACATCCCTCATTTGTTGTGCACGGTCTCCTCCTGCAGGCAGGAACTGGCTGAGCTTCCCCTTCAGACGTGGGTCCAGCATCATGCAGATCCAGATGTCCTCCCTCTGCTTCATCTGGATCACCCTTGGGTCCTTGCGCAGGCACCTCAGCAAGTGCGCTGCCATTGGGAAGAGTCTGGCCACGTCTGTTGGCACATCATCGGCATCCCCAGAGCCGAGAGTGCTGTCCTCCTCTTCCTCTGCCCCCTCCACCTCATCCTCTCTCCACCCCCACACCAGTCCAGCTGCGCTCTGCTGCTCCCCCTCATCAGCAGCAAGGTCAGGGACCTCCACCAACTCCGAGCCCTCCTTCTCAGATGTGGCCTGTAAAGCTGCCTGCAGCTCCTGCTGGTCCAAGGCTGCCGCTCCCTCTTCCAGCAGTGCATACAGGGCCCTGTCCAGCACACACACCATGGGCACCCACTCGCACACCATTGCATGGTCCCTGCTCACCATGTTGGTGGCCTGCAAGAAGGGTGCCAGGACTGAGCACACCTGCTGCATGTGCCCCCAGTCCTCCGTGGAGATGATGGACGGGAGGTTGGTGGTGGCACGCCCAGTTGCAGTGAGGGAGGCAACTGTTGCTCGTGCAACGTACTGGCTGACAGCCTGCCTCTGTTCAACCAGATGCTCCAACATTGCCAGGGTGGAGTTCCAGCGAGTTGGAACATCGAGCATGAGCCGGTGCTGTGGCAGGTGCTGCTCCTTCTGCACCTCTTCCAGGCTCGCCACGGCTGCAGGCGAGTGCCGGAAGTGACGCACAACCTTCCTTGCCGCCTCAAGGAGTCGGGTCAAGTCTCCCCTGCTGATTGCAGCAACCAGGTTTGCCCCATTGTCGGACACCACCTCTCCGACTCTGAGGTCTCTGGGGGTCAGTCAATTCCTCTCCTGCTCTCGGAGTTTGGCCAGGACGTGGTTCACCGTCAGTTTGGTCTTCCCCAGGCTGACCAATTCCAGCAGCGCTTGGCAGTGGCGGGGCTTCACGCTGCTGCTGAGGCGGGGGGTTTGGGCTGGTGTGCCGGAGGATGGAAGCGGATCAGAGGAACCTGCTGCTGTTCCGCTGACCCTGCATGGTGGCACCACCCACTGCGTTGTTGGTGCTGCTGCTGCTCTGACAGTGCCGGCAGATGCTGCTCCCCCCTCCTCACCCCCTTTCACCAAGCTGACCCAATGCGCGGTGAAGGACAGATAGCGGCCTGTCCCAAACCGGCTGCTCCACGAGTCCATGGTGACGTGGACCCGTTGACCCACCGCGTGCTCCAGCCCTCTCCCGACATTGGCCATCACAGAGCGGTGAAGTGCAGGGATGGCCATGCGTGCAAAATAATGTCGGCTGGGGATTGGCTAATCGGGGGCTGCACACATCAGGAACGCACGCATGTTGCTCCCCTCCTGCACAAGGGAATAAGGCAGGAGTTGGGAGCACATGGCCCGTGCCAGCAAGCCGTTCAGCTGACGCACGCAACGGCTGCTGGGAGGCAGAACCCTGACCACCCCCTGGAAGGTGTCGCTGAGCAGGGTCTGGCGAGGCCTTTTGCTGGCACGGGAAGCAGTGGAGGGAGCAGAGGAGGCAACTGAGGACTGGCTGCCAGAACAGGCCTCAGTGTCGGCGGCAGGAGTTGCAGAGGGTGGAGGAGCAGTGCGTTGCTGAAGCACTTTTGCTGCCGACGGCTTCGCAGTGGTGGCGGGTCTGCCACTGCCACTGCCAGCTTCCTTCAACTTCACGAACTCCTCATGCTCGTGAAAGTGTTTCCCTGCAAGGTGGTTGACCAGAGAGGTGGTGCCAAACACAGAGGGCTCCTTCCCTCTGCTGAGCTGCTTGCGGCACTGGTTGCAGGTGGCAAACTTGCACTCCAAATATGGAAGGGTGAAAAAATTCCATATTGGGGAGGTGAAGTTGCCCCTTCGGCTGGAAGGTGCTTCTGCCGCTGGTCTCCCTGTGGTGGTTGGGGGGGGGGGGGGGGTTCTTGGTGCGGCTGGTGGTGGCACTGGCAGAACTCATCTCCTGATCAGCACGCTGTGTGGCCTGCATACCATGCCCACTTGTGATCCTGCCCATGCCTGCGATGCTGATCCTTCTAGCAAGGCCCGCAGACGCATCCTCCTCCTCCTCCTCAGAGCTGATGACATCCCCACTCCCAGGACCTGGCAACCAGTCTTTGTCCTGCACCCTGTCATCATCATCCTCCACCTCCGTAAACATGTCCTGCTGGGATCCCCCAAACTCCGCTTCTGCATGCATGGGCGGATGGACAGTCACCACTGTCTGACTGTCCAAAGCATCATCCCCCAAAGTGCCCATGAGCATTCCTTCCTCTGCCAATTCTTCCGCAACAGCATTCCATAACCCCGCTGTGCTTGGGGATAAGAAGGTGCTGATTGACAGGGTGCTGATGTCACCCGCTGGGGCTGGAGAACTGCACTCCTCCTCCTGCTCCCCAGGCAGTGCTGGTCGGCTGCTGCTGCTCTTGCGAACAGGAGTGGTGGCGGGGGTGGAGGACTCGGTTCCAGAGCTAATGGTGGCCTGCCCATCCACCATCAGTTCCACCACAGCGTCTGCGTCCTTCTCCTCAATAGGATGGCTACGACCTGGCGGTGGGAGGAACATGTGGTAAAGCAAGGTGTAAAAAAACAAAGTACACCTAGCAGAGGATGGTTTCAATCTACCAACCTCTGGGTTATGGGCCCAGCACACTTCCACTGCACCACTCTGCTGCCACACAGTGAATGCTCCGTTGTAGGAAAAAATGATGTTTAACTTCTTGGACCAGACTTACTTCCTCCCTCCAAAAGACACACATACATCCCCATAAAATAATTTAGCAGCAACTGCATACACAGTCTCTGTGGCGCAATCAGTTAGCACATTCGGCTGTTAACTGAAAGGTTGGTGGTTCAAACCCACCCAGGGTCAGTCTTTCCTTTTGTGTTCTTAAGTTTCAAGGGCGAAAATGTCTTTTAAATGCGGAAAATGTCAGGTTTTTTTGCACAGGTAACAATAGTGTATTATTTTCATAGATTCCCCCAAGTGGGAAGAGTTTTACTTACTTCGTTCTGAGTGTGGGAAATATTAAAAAAAACGACGTGGGGTCCCCCTTCCCAGACCTCTTTAACCCCTTGTCCCCCTTGCAGGCTGGGATAGCCAGAATGCGGAGCACCGGCTGCGTGGGGCTCCGCACCCTGACTATACCAGCCCGCGTGGTCGATGGATTGGGGGGTCTCGGAAGGGGAGGGGCAGCCAAGCTTTCCCCTCCCCCTCCGAGCCCTTGTCCAATCCAAGGACAAGGGGCTCTTCTCCACCTCCGATGGGCGGTGGAGGTGGAGGCCGCGATTTCCTGGGGGGGAGGTTCATAGTGGAATCTGGGAGTCCTCTTTAAAAAGGGGTCCCCCAGATGCCCACCCCCCCTCCCAGGAGAAATGAGAATAGAGGTACTTGTACCCCTTACCCATTTCCTTTAAGAGTTAAAGTAAATAAACACACAGACACTTAGAAAAAGTATTTTAATTGAACAAAAAACATAACCACGAAAAAAGTCCTTTAATATTCTTAATTAACCATTAATACTTACCTGTCCCTTTAAATAAATGATCCCTCGCAATATCCTCGGAAATGTTCTATCAGTTACAATGTAACAAAGTTATTACAATGTAACAACTTTGTTACATTGTAACTACGCCGCACCCGACGTCACTCACCGCCGCCACAGCAGCCGCGTCTGTGCTGCAGGACCCGACAGAGCTCTGAGCTATATAGCTCAGAGCTCTCTAAGCATCTTTGTATTTGGGCTCCAAGGAGCCCCATTGGTCCTTAGCAGACCAATGGGGTTCCTTTAAATCAGAAGCTTGGCTGCCCCTCCCCTTCCGAGACCCCCCAATCCATGGACCATGCGGGCTGGTATAGTCAGGGTGCGGAGCCCCACGCGGCCGGTGCTCCGCATTCTGGCTATCCCAGCCTGCATGGGGGACAAGGGGTTAAAGAGGTCTGGGAGGGGGGGACCTCACGTCGTTTTTTTTTTATATTTCCCACACTCAGAACGAAGTAAGTAAAACTCTTCCCACTTGGGGGAATCTATGAAAATAATACACTATTGTTACCTGTGCAAAAAAAAACTGACATTTTCCGCATTTAAAAGACATTTTCGCCCTTGAAACTTAAAAATCGATTTTCTCAAAAACTATAAGGTCTTTTTGAAAAAAAATGTTTCCTCTTATTCCCACTGATCCCCTTAATTATTATTATTTAATGATTCATAAATTTGTAAAACATTATTTGTAAATGAATTTCAGTACAATATTTTTATAAACACTATTAATGCTTATCGTTTACACCCCGCGCCCTTTTTTCCCGACGCCCTTTTTTGACGTCCACGTTTCTTTCTACTGTGAGTTTCCCCAACTATATGCAGTAATCACCACACTCTGCGACTGGGATTGTTGTGGACTCTGCACTGGCAGTTTTTTGGAGTAACAAGCATAGCATACGAAGACCTGAGGAATATATTGGCCAATTCATGGTCATCTATAACAAGAATCAACCCCTAGAGCCACTGTCAATTCAATCTATCCACATTTCAGTGTTGTGGAAGTTACAGCTACTAAATGGGTCAGATTTTGGACTATAACGATTAAGTCATTGGGGACTGCAGCCCCACTGAAGTCTCTGGAGTCAGTCTGGTGAAATTGTTAATGTGATAGTTTAGATATTACATCTATTTGTGTTGGTTTTTAACATTTTGTATTGATGTCAATGATGTCAATGGTGTATTAAAAGGTTTTTTTCTATCTTTCACTTGCACCCAAGAGTCAATACTTTTTTGTGCATTGACATATTTAAAAAGGTTTTCTTTACAGCATGATTGGTTACAATGTAGAGCATCTTACCACAAGATGTCGTTTCTGCAAATTCTTGGATGCTTTCTTTGGACTGAAAGACCCATGGCTATATTTGCTAGCTAATTCCCAGAGGTGTGTATCCAGGGATTTTATCTGATGGCTATCTGGAGTCGGGAAGATTTTTTTCCCTTTTAGAACTGATTGGTCCAAGCCTTGTAAGGGTTTTTTTTTCTACTCCTCTTGATTAACTGGAATACTAAAGGATGTAGGCTAGTGTACTATATTTCTTTATATTTCAATATTTTACTATAAGTTCTGGTTAAACTTGATGTATGAGGGTCTTTTTTCAATAAAACTAAGGGTGGCCACTAATGATCTAATCTTTTTCATCCAATCTTACATTTCTATGAAATATAAGGGAACTGCCTATAGTATCCATTCAATATATTCACTCAACAATATATTCACTCAGTTTACTCTTCTACTACATAGATTTGGTAATATTGGATGAAAAAGATTGGATTCTTAGTGGCCACCCTAACTATGCATCTATAGGGGAAATCCCTACTGACTATTAGCCCACATACCTGTTCATCTATGCGTCTAAAAAAAAGGCATGCACTCATATCACAAATCAGGTACTCCCTATATGACTTAAAACTATTTTCTCAACAAAACCAAAGGTTTCATTTATTGGTATTCCATGGTATTATGATGACTGCGGTTACATAGGTAGTTTGGTTGAAAAAAGACATTTGTCCATCAAGTCCAACCAGAAAAATAAATAAATAAAATAAAACATCATCCTGCACCTATCCCAGTTGATCCAGGGGAAGGCAAAAAACCTCACAAGGCCTGGCTAATTAGACTTAAGGGAAACATTCCTTCCCGGTAAAATTCGACATTCTCTGATTGGAGGAAAACATCCAAGACTACTTCAGAAATATTTAGCCAATCACAGAATGCAGAAAAAAAATATTTAAAAAAGACTTCTAGGAAAAAAAATTATTTAAAAAAGACTTCTAGGAAATCTGAAAAATGGAGATTGGAAATCGGAAAACAGCATTTGCGGAAATCTGAATTTCCGCAGAATTGGAAATTGGCAATCCTGACCATCCCTACATCTAAGATGTAAATTTGCAGGACAGTGATTTACACATACCTGGCCTGCCCACATAGGTTTCGCATTGTGGTCCCATGTAGTCATCTAAACACAAACACTTATTACCATCATGAGTGCCACCATTTAAGCATTGAGGACCTGCAGAGAGAGAAAATAAAGAGTGTGAGCAACAGACTACAATTATCACTATTTCCATTCTACTCTTATTATGTAATCATTTGTCAGATTAACTAGCTCAGAGTTAATATGTAAGACACAAAGAAAAAATGAGAGCCCCAAATCGTGTAATACTTTTGATTGGTATTAGTAGCAATAAATCATAGGAATTTTACTCACAAACATGTACCACATGTATTAACGGTATTAGACGGCCGTTAACCCATTTCCCACACTTAGCACAAGAACTTTAAAATTGATTTTCTCAAAAACTGTAAGGTCTTTTTGAAAAATGTTTTTCCCTCTTCTCCCAACTGTCCTCCTTAACATACCCTGCAAATTGCTTCTAGCACAGACGAGGGCTTTGCTATTTACCACTAATATCGGTGGCTATTGACTTTAACTACCTAACGACCGCGTCAACCCCATGGGCGTGACCGCAGCGGCAGCCCCAGGACCGCCTAACGCCAATTGGCGTCAAGTCCTGGGGCCGGCTACTGAAGGAGATCATGCGCAGGCTGAACACGCATCTCCTGCTTGGGATCGCCGCTCGGGAGACTGTTAGATGGTGAAACCGCCGTATTTCCACTAAGTACAGCACTGTGCTGTCCCCCTGGCACACAAGAGAGTGATCAGCTCTCATAGACTGGAGCCTATGACAGCCGATCGCATCATTGGCTGGCTGGGGGGGAGGGAGAGTTTTCAGGGCACAGAAATAAATACATAAATAGTAAATTTTATTAAAAAAAACATAAATATTTATACAAACATAAATAAACACAGGGGGGGGGGATCAGACCCCACCAACAGATAGCTCTATTGGTGGGGAAAAAAGGAGTGTGGGGGGAATCACTTGTGTGCTGTGTTGCTGTGTTGTGCGGCCCTGCAGCTTGGCCTTAAGGCTGCAGTGGCCAATTTAGTGAAAATTGGCCTGGTTTTTAGGGGGGTTTAACACTGCGGTCCTCAAGAGGTTCATGTGAAAAATGCAAATGTAAATTTTGTTAACCACTTTCTCCACGCCGATTGGTGTGCACGTGGCAGCTCCCCCAGGACCGCTCAATTCCAATTGGCGTGAAGTCCTGTGGGTGTGTTATGCAGGAGATCGAGTGTGCCAATGCGCGCACATCTCCGCTCCGTCATCAGTCTCCCAGGGGTGAAACCGCCATCTATTTACATTGTACAGTGCTGCAATCTACGGCTGATGCCTATGACAGGCGATCATACACTTATCAATCTGTAACAATGGATGGCTATGAATGAAAGTCACCTGGAAATATATTTATTTTGACTTTAGGTTCACTTTAAGGGCTTGATTCACTAAAGCATGATAACTGCTATCACAGCAGTTATCACGCGAGCTGACATAACGCGGACAGCGTACTTCGCATGATAAGCGAAGGTTATTGCACGATCACGGGCGCTTTTCACATGAAGCATGCACGTGATCGCATGATAACCTTTGCTCATCACGCGAAGTAACGATGTTCACAATGTGTGTGCCCAGGTCCTCATCCTTGTACCAAAGGGTCAATTATAGCTCAGACTTCCAAAGGACCAATGCCACACCAGATAAGTATAGCTCAAATACTTGTATTAGGTCATCAAAAATGACAACAGCAAACGACAGCCTGCTGTTTCGGCCTAAAAGACCTTTCTCAAGTTGCTTCAATGTTGAAATGGGAAACGTCCTTGTTTAATCCTAAGCTTATATGAGCATAAATGTGTAAAGTGTGAGTGCCTATATGACTTAAAACTATTTTCTCAACAAAACCAAAGGTTTCATTTATTGGTATTCCATGGTATTATGATGACTGCGGTTACATAGGTAGTTTGGTTGAAAAAAGACATTTGTCCATCAAGTCCAACCAGAAAAATAAATAAATAAAATAAAACATCATCCTGCACCTATCCCAGTTGATCCAGGGGAAGGCAAAAAACCTCACAAGGCCTGGCTAATTACACTTAAGGGAAACATTCCTTCCCGGTAAAATTCGACATTCTCTGATTGGAGGAAAACATCCAAGACTACTTCAGAAATATTTAGCCAATCACAGAATGCAGAAAAAAAAATATTTAAAGACTTCTAGGGAAAAAAATTATTTAAAAAAGACTTCTAGGAAATCTGAAAAATGGAGATTGGAAATCGGAAAACAGCATTTGCGGAAATCTGAATTTCCGCAGAATTGGAAATTGGCAATCCTGACCATCCCTACATCTCAGATGTAAATTTGCAGGACAGTGATTTACACATACCTGGCCTGCCCACATAGGTTTCGCATTGTGGTCCCATGTAGTCATCTGAACACAAACACTTATAACCATTATGAGTACCGCCATTTAAGCATTGAGGACCTGCAGAGAGAGAAAATAAAGAGTGTGAGCAACAGACTACAATTATCACTATTTCCATTCTACTCTTATTATGTAATAATTTGTCAGATTAACTAGCTCAGAGTTAATATGTAAGACACAAAGAAAAAATGAGAGCCCCAAATAGTGTAATACTTTTAATTGGTATTAGTAGCAATAAATCATAGGAATTTTACTCACAAACATGTACCACATGTATTAACGGTATTAGACGGCCGTTAACCCATTTCCCACACTTAGCACAAGAACTTTAAAATTGATTTTCTCAAAAACTATAAGGTCTTTTTGAAAAATGTTTTTCCCTCTTCTTCCAACTGTCCTCCTTAACATACCCTGCAAATTGCTTCTAGCACAGACGGGGGCTTTGCTATTAACCACTAATATTGGTGGCTATTGACTTCAACTACCTAACGACCGCGTCAACCCCATGGGCGTGACCGCAGCGGCAGTCCCAGGACCGCCTAACGCCAATTGGCGTCAAGTCCTGGGGCCGACTACTGAAGGAGATCATGCGCAGGTTGAACACGCATCTCCTGCTTGGGATCGCCGCTCGGGAGACTGTTAGATGGTGAAACCGCCGTATTTCCACTAAGTACAGCGCTGCGCTGTCCCCCTGGCACACAAGAGAGTGATCGGCTCTCATAGGCTGGAGCCTATGACAGCCGATCGCATCATTGGCTGGCTGGGGGGGAGGGAGAGTTATCAGGGCACAGAAATAAATACATAAATAGTAAATTGTATTTAAAAAAAACATAAATATTTATACAAACAAAAATAAACACGGGGGGGGGGGGTGATCAGACCCCACCAACAGATAGCTCAATTGGTGGGGGAAAAAGGAGTGTGGGGGGGGAGATCACTTGTGTGCTGTGCTGTGCGGCCCTGCAGCTTGGCCCTAAGGCTGCAGTGGCCAATTTAGTGAAAATTGGCCTGGTTTTTAGGGGGGTTTAACACTGCGGTCCTCAAGAGGTTCATGTGAAAAATGCAAATGTAAATTTTGTTAACCACTTTCTCCACGCCGATTGGTGTGAACGTGGCAGCTCCCCCAGGACCGCTCAATTCCAATTGGCGTGAAGTCCTGTGGGTGTGTTATGCAGGAGATCGAGTGTGCCAATGCGCGCGCATCTCTGCTCTGTCATCAGTCTCCCAGCGGTGAAACCACCATCTATTTACATTGTACAGTGCTGCAATCTACTGCTGATGCCTATGACAGGCGATCATACACTTATCAATCTGTAACAATGGACGGCTATGAATGAAAGTCACCTGGAAATATATTTATTTTGACTTTAGGTTCACTTTAAGGGCTTGATTCACTAAAACATGATAACTGCTATCACAGCAGTTATCATGCAAGCTGACATAACGCGGACAGTGTACTTCGCATGATAAGCGAAGGTTATTGCACGATCACGGGCGCTTTTAACGTGAAGCATGCATGTAATCGCATGATAACCTTTGCTCATCACGCGAAGTAACGATGTTCACAATGTGTGTGCCCAGGTCCTCATCCTTGTACCAAAGGGTCAATTATAGCTCAGACTTCCAAAGGACCAATGCCACACCAGATAAGTATAGCTCAAATACTAGCTCAAATATAGCTCAAATACCAAATACTATTAGGTCATCAAAAATGACAACAGCAAACGACAGCCTGCTGTTTCGGCCTAAAAGACCTTTCTCAAGTTGCTTCAATGTTGAAATGGGAAACGTCCTTGTTTAACCCTAAGCTTATATGAGCATAAATGTGTAAAGTGTGAAAATAAAGTGTAAAGAAAGCAGAGTCACAAAATGTTGCTTTCTACTCACCTGGTGAAGCAGTAGTAGTAATTGTTGTAGAGCTGGTTGTAGACAATACTGTGGTGACAGTTGTCAATGTGTGTGTTGTAGTATCTAAAAGATTAACAACAAAACCTTTGTAAAGTGCCTTTCTCCCATAAAACGCTTCGGCCATGATTCACAAAAGCTTTTTCACCTGATCTGTGTTACATTTTTAATCTTCCAAAGAGCAAAAATAAAGTATAATTAAGGTAAGAAAAGTAATATTGGAATGAAGTTAAACAGGAACAGCTTACTTTGAGTGATTATTTTGATTGTAAATTTGCTGAAAGTTTATTTGTATCAATTAGGTGATAAATACGTCATTTATGAGAAGTTTTGTGAATAGAGCCCATAGACTTGTTTCAGATCAGTACATAGCTGTAGCTTAGAATGTGTTACATGAGCAAGTTATGGGAGTATAAATGCCAGACTAATAAGGTGGCTTTTCAGTTTTGCTTTAAACGATTCCAGGGTTGAAGTTTTCTTGATTGAGTGTGGGAAGGCATTCCAAAGGGTAGGGGCAGCATGACAGAAGGCTGTGGTTCCAAACATTTTACGTTTTACTCTGGGGGTAGTCAGGTAATTAGACTTAGTGAATGTTGATAGCTCAATGAGGATTCACATTGGTCTGTTAAAGGAGCAATGGGGAGCCCCGGTGGCAATTTTAAAGATGCATTGCCAGGGCTTGCTATACTTTAGTATAGCAAATACAGGTGGTGATGTGTATGGGCGCTGTTCATTGCTCCTCGTGGGGTTCCAGAGTAAGACTCTGATGTCGATAGGGAAGCTCACCTCACTCCATAGTGCACATTTGTTCGAGGTTTTAAACAAGGGTCTTATACCCATATTCAATGCCTAGGAGAATGTGTAACTACCAGAGTAACTGCTATCATGTATGATGCAGCAGGCCCCAAGGGGTGATTTCTCATTACATTGAAAAGCCCCCTTTAATGTAAGTTGGGCCCCCAGACATTAAAACCCTAGTTGGAATGGGTATAGGGGTACATTAGTACTACTTACACATTCCCACAAAATGTTAAAAGCAAAACATTAAAAATAACAGTTTAAAAATATCCTGGGACACTGAATGGGAACAGTTACTTTCCTGTAGTCTCTAACAGTGGTTGCAGGAGTTCAACCCACCCTTGTGAGTGTAAATTACTAACTCGGATCTTATCTATCCTAACATTACTGCACCATTAGGCTCCTGGTCTCTCTCAATGCATAATCTTGGCGGTTAAATCTTTAAAGGAAACCAGAGCTCAGACAAAGAACAAGATTTATACATACCTGAGGCTTCCTCCAGCCCCATCCGCTAGAATCGCTCCCACGCCGCCGTCCTCTGATGTCTGCAGCTTCAGTACCGGGTCCCCGCACTTCCTTCAGTCGGAGCCAGTCTGGCGTAAGAGAAGTGCGCCCTCTATGTCTCTTCAGCAGCTACTGGAGAGATACGCAAAGAGCGCACTTCCCTTACATCAGACTGGCTCCGACTGATGGAAGTGTGGGGTCCCAGTACTGGAGCTGCAGACATCAGAGGACGGCGGCGTGGGGGCGATTCTAGCGGATGGGGCTGGAGGAAGCCCCAGGTATGTATAAATCTTTTTCTTTGTCTGAGTTCTGGTACACTTTAACCACCGAGATTCATCACACAGTCATTAATTTAAATAATTGTTTACCAGTGGTAGATTCTGTGGTTGTTGAGGTTGAAGTAATGGCAGCTGTACAGTTTCCATCAGTACAAGGCACTGGTGTGGTTCTCTCAGTAATGGTAGGTATTGTCCCACCTGAAACAAGAAAATGTAGAGATAACCGTGCAACAATGTGGTGACATCTAAAAAACAAATTCTCCAAACATAGTTTTCTACATATTATCTGGACGGGTATTGGCATCAATCCAACCAGTTTCTCTTTTATTTTCCTCACTCTGGACTCCAAGCCCAGCAACAGTAATGTAACCCTTGCTAGACTTCTCAAGATACTGCTCTCTGGCATGAAGAAAAGAAAGTGTTCTGGCCTCTAATGTAGTCTACAGCAGCAAGCTTGACATAGGGCAGATTCATCAGGTGAATTTTTGGGGATATTTAAAAGAGTTTTCTTAGTTACTTACAGGCTCCACTGAGGCCATAATAGTCAGTATATTTTTCTCCCATTGACTTCAAGGGAATTTAAAACCTGGCTTTTGAATTTCTCTTTACAAAACATTTTTACCACCTGGGGCAAACCGCTGTTGAACTGAGCTGAGGCAAATTCTACCACAATTAGTTCTAAGGCTAAGGTAATATAGAAACACTTTTACAAAAAGATCTTATACAAAAAGAAATACCAAACAATTGAGTGTGTATTAACACCACTCATACATACAGTACATCTCCATCATGGCTGAATAAACGCCCCCTCCATTCAATCCAGCAGCAGAGGAATAGTCAGCACACCACTGAAGGTACATACACATGTCAGATTTTTCTAAACGACGTTTGGACGTTTTAATGTATAGTCTTTTGGACATCAAATCGGGCATGTGTACGGTCGGTCATTCAGCTGATAAGATGGATTTCAATGATCTGCTTGGCGGATTGTTCAAATATAGTCTTATCAGCTAAACGACCGACTGTACACATGCCCAATCTGACGTCCAAACGACCGGTCGTTCAAACGTCCAAACGACCAGTCGTTTAGAAAAAAATGATCTGTGTACGAGCCTTTATATCATTGAGCCCTCACACATGATGATAACAACAGTCTACAATGCAATCTTTAAGGTGGCCATTACCGATAAAATCCCACAGTCAAACAATAGTTTCTGATCACAACAGTGATTGATCAAAAATGATTGGTTGTGCCAATTAAAGGGAATCTGATGTGAAATTAAACTTATGAGCTAAATAAATGTTTGTATGTGTCTCATATTGTTTCCAGTATAGGAAAACTTAAGAAACTTCAGTTGTTGTTTATGCAAAAGAGCAAATACATTTTTGTATGTGTAGTACAGCTAAGAAATAGTAGCAAAGAAATGTGTCTCATATTGTTTCCAGTATAGGAAGAGTTAAGAAACTTCAGTTGTTGTCTATGCAAAAGAGCTTCTCTGAGCTCTCCGACCAAGCTTGGTCAGCTACAATGCTGTTTTCTGAAAGCAGATAAGATGTTTGACTGAAGTGTGACTGCATTTGCTGCATGCTTCTTTTAAGTGTGTGTTTCAGACACTACTGATGCACAAAAGATCAGCAGGACTGCCAGGCATTTGGTATTGTTTAAAAGGAAATAAATATGGCAGCCACCATATCCTCATTGTCCTTATGGTGCGCAGACAGTACATTTTCATAACTCCAGCTGTATTTTGTGTGCACTGTCTGCCCATTGTAAAGCTTAGTAAAGGCTGATTGTTTGGCATTGACAATTCCAGTAACAAAACCCACCAAGCTGAGCTGCCAGTGATAGGAAATGCATTTACTTCTTTTCGAACTTTCAGTTCATACATGCTAACGACAGTTACTGAATATACCATGACAGGATAACTAGCAATGATAAATCCTCACCAGAGGTGGTTGTTGGGGCTGACGTAGTGGCAGCTGTACAGGTTCCCTCAGCACAGGTCACGGGCATGGTGCTTGCAGTAGTGGCTAAGACAAGATATTCCATACATCAATACAGATTCATGATAAATTGACTGATATATATATATATATATATATATATATATATACACTTCATGCAGCTCTGAAGATCTTATGTAAAAATAAAGCAAAAAACAAAACAAAACAGAGGAATAGTCTGTAGACCACACATGTCATTGAGCCCTCACACATGATGATAATATAATGCTCCATATGTAATCTTTAGGGTGGCCATTACTGATAAAATCCCATGGCCAAACAATCGTTTCCAATCACCACAGTGATTAATCAGAAATGGCTGTGTCCATTAATGACCGAATTCTCACTAACCAATTCTATCAGATTAATGGAATTGATCCATTTTTGGGATCAATTCCATCAATTTGAACGGATTAGTTGGTGGGGATTCAACAATTAATATACATGACCGGTCAGTTTCGATTGATAACGCTGATCGGAAATGATCGGTCGTCCGCTAGATTGCTTTGTTCATGACCCCCTTAAGTTTCTTTAATTGGCCTCTAGCCTTGAATTGTGTTGGCATCAGGAACATTGGCACTGGATTTCATCAAGCAAACATTAGGGACATCTTAAATAGAGATGGCCCGAACCTCTGATTTTTGGTTCGCGAACCAGGTTCGTGAACTTCCGCAAAACGTTTGGTTAGCGCGAACTTCCGCGAACCGCAATAGACTTCAATGGGGTGGTGAACTTGGAAAACTAGGAACATTTATGCTGGCCACAAAAGTGATGGAAAAGATGTTTCAAGGGGTCTAACATCTAAGTTTTTACATGGATGAGTGGGATAGACGCCAGAAGTCCCGGGGAAAAATCTGTATTTGACGCAAAGCAGCGTTTTAAGGGCAGAAATCACATTGAATGCTAAATTGCAGGCCTAAAGTGCTTTAAAACATCTTGCATGTGTATACATCAATCAGGGAGTGTAATTAGAGTACTGCTTCACACTGACCCACCAAACTCACTGTGTATCGCACCGCAAACAGCTGTTTGCGTAGTGACGGCCGTGCTGGAATGGTGCGCACCATGGCCAGAGTGCAGGCCATGGCAGTCTTCAAGCCCTTATGGTCGCTGGGCTGAGGTAGCTGAATGACAGAACAGTGACTGTCCCGCTGACCAAATTTGGTCTGAATTCTGTTCCTGGTGGGGGCCATGTCTTTGCCCACAGTTTAGGCTAAATCCTGATGGCATTTCTGCCCTTTACTTTTTTTCTTTTCTCCTCCAATCGCTGAGTCACCTCAGCCTTTCTTGTAAACACAAGTGAACAGGAGATCAGGTTTCAGATAAGCAGCTAGGAAGGGAAATAAATGGAAGAGGAGGAATATATTATAGATAAAAAGAACCCCCAGCATGCAACTGTTTGGCACTGACTACTAAATGGCCAGTGTTCCTTAAGTATGTGATAACTCCAAATCACAACAGCAGAAAAAGTTTTGAACGTTTTGAATGCAGGATTAGCATCTTTATCACTTAATACACTCAGACCAGTTGTTGTTGAAATTTGATTTTTATGGTGACAATCCCACTTTCAGTTCATACATGCTGAGAACAGTAACTGAATATACCGTGACAGGATAACTAGTAATGATAAATCCTCACCGGAGGTGGCTGTTTGGGCTGATGTAGTGGCAGCAGTACAGGTTCCCTCAGCACAAGTCACGGGCGTGGTGCTTGCAGTAGTGGCTAAAACAAGATATTCCATACATCATTACAGATTCATGATTAATTGACTGACATGTAATTCCATTCCCTGCAGCCCCTGTAGATTGTATCCTACCTAATAAAACCCCACTGTCCCTGTGTCCCCTGTCCCTGTGACCATGATTTTTGCCAGCACGCATGTGTGGCATACAGACAACCGGAGGACGAGGGCAGGGGGGCAGCTGTTGGTGCGCAAGGCGGGGAGCACAGGCGGGCACCCTTGGGAAGATATTCCATACATTATTACAGATTCATGATACATTGACTGACATATACTGTATTTTTATTCCCTGCTGCCCTGTAGAACTTATATAATAAGAAAGAAGAACAACTCCACCTCATACAGGTAGTTTTATTTCCCCTCTCTTCTTAGATCTTGATAAACCTAAAGCTTCTTTAAAGAGTTATTATTAAATAAAAATAAATAAAAATGAGTTTAACATATCTGTGTTCTGCTTGCACTCCCTTGGAATCATCCTGTATCCATGCTGTCCTTCCATAACCCTCCAGTGAGCAGCGGCGAGACCTTCAAAGCTGGGTGGTTGCATCCAGTCGGAGGCTACTGCGCATGCACAGCCCCGAGCCGCATGCACCCTGATTGTGCTTCCATTGCTGGGAGTTTTATGTGCATGCACTGCCCTGAGCCACGTGCACCCTGATCGTGCTTCCATTGCTGGGAGTTTTCTGCGCATGCACTGCCCTGAGCCACGTGCACCCTGATCGTGCTTTCATTGCTGGGAGTTTTCTGCACATGCGCAGTAGCGATTTTCCCATACAGCACATTCACAGAATGCTGCCGTGCATAGGGACGCAGTAAGGAGGCAGGGCCGTTTCTTGCCCCGTTCAGCCGGTTCTGCTGAACGGGGCGGCGATGAGAGACAGATTGGGGGGGGGCGCCAGGCAGAAGGATGTGACTGCTAGGAGCCGGTGACGCGCGGATGCGGTGCAGCGAGAGGCAGGAGGAGCCGTGCGCACCAGCGCGATCACCGGCTTCAGTTTGCGTACCTCCCCCCCCCCAGTGTGCCTCCCGTTGCTGCCTGCCTCTCTTGCAGACCTCAGCACTGGCGGCGACCCGACCGGAGAGCGTCAGAGCAGAGCGCACACTACCGCAGACAATGCACATGCGAAAGTGATGTCATTGATCATGACCACTTCCTGGATGCCATGAAGTGATGCTGGCGGTAGTGTGCGCTCTGCCGTTCTCTGGTTGGGTCGCCGCCAGCTCTGAGTTCTGTGCCGTGCTCCGGTTGGGTCGGCGCCAGCTCTAAGGTCTGTGTAAGCCCGGCATAGCACCCTGCAGAGCACCCAGCCCAGCAAAGCACCCTGCACAGCCCCCAGCACCCAGCCCAGCAAAGCACGCTGCACAGCCCCCAGCATCCAGCCCAGCATAACACCCCGAAGAGCCCCCAGCCCAGCAAAACACCCTGCACAGCCCCCAGCACCCAGCCCAGCAAAGCACCCTGCACAGCCCCCAGCATCCAGCCCAGCATAGCACCCTGCACAGCCCCCAGCATCCAGCCCAGCAAAGCACCCTGCACAGCCCCCAGCATGCAGCCCAACATAGCACCCTGCAGAGCCCACAGCCCAGCAAAGCACCCTGCACAGCCCCCAGCACCCAGCCCAGCAAAGCACCCTGCAGAGCCCCCAGCATCCAGCCCAGCATAGCACCCTGCAGAGCCCCCAGCATCCAGCCCAGCAAAGCACCCTGCACAGCCCCCAGCATGCAGCCCAACATAGCACCCTGCTGAGCCCCCAGCCCAGCAAAGCACCCTGCACAGCCCCCAGCACGCAGCCCAACATAGCACCCTGCTGAGCCCCCAGCCCAGCAAAGCACCCTGCACAGCCCCAGCACCCAGCCCAGCATAGCACCCTGCAGAGCACCCAGCCCAGCAAAGCACCCTGCACAGCCTCCAGCATGCAGCCCAACATAGCACCCTGCAGAGCACCCAGCATAGCACCCTGCAGAGCCCCCAGCATGCAGCCCAGCAAAGCACCCTGCAGAGCCCCCACCATCCAACCCAGCAAAGCACCCTGCACAGCCCCCAGCATACAGCCCAACATAGCACCCTGCAGAGCCCCCAGCCCAGCAAAGCACCCTGCACAGCCCCAGCACCCAGCCCAGCATAGCACCCTGCAGAGCACCCAGCCCAGCAAAGCACCCTGCACAGCCCCCAGCATGCAGCCCAACATAGCACCCTGCCGAGCACCCAGCCCAGCATAGCACCCTGCACAGCCCCCAGCATGCAGCCCAGCAAAGCACCCTGCACAGCCCCCAGCATGCAGCCCAGCAAAGCACCCTACACAGCCCCCAGCATGCAGCCCAACATAGCACCCTGCAGAGCACCCAGCCCAGCATAGCACCCTGCACAGCCCCCAGCATGAAGCCCAGCAAAGCACCCTGCACAGCCCCCAGCATGCAGCCCAGCAAAGCACCCTGCACAGCCTCCAGCATGCAGCCCACTATAGCACCCTGCAGAGCACCCAGCATAGCACCCTGCACAGCCCCCAGCATGCAGCCCAGCAAAGCACCCTGCACAGCCCCCAGCATGCAGCCCAGCAAAGCACCCTGCACAGCCCCCAGCATGCAGCCCAACATAGCACCCTGCAGAGCACCCAGCCCAGCAAAGCACCCTGCACAGCCCCAGCACCCAGCCCAGCATAGCACCCTGCACAGCCCCCAGCATGCAGCCCAGCATAGCACCCTGCACAGCCCCCAGCATGCAGCCCAGCAAAGCACCCTGCACAGCCCCCAGCATGCAGCCCAGCATAGCACCCTGCACAGCCCCCAGCATGCAGCCCAGCACAGCACCCTGCACATCCCCCAGCATGCAGCCCAGCATAGCACCCTGCAGAGCCCCAGCATGCAGCCCAGCATAGCACCCAGCAGAGGCCCAGCACCCAACCCAGCATAGATCCCTGCAGAGCCCCAGCACCCAGCCCAGCATAGCACCCTGCACAGCCCCCAGCATGCAGCCCAGCATAGCACCCTGCACAGCCCCCAGCATAGCACCCTGCACAGCCCCCAGCATGCAGCCCAGCAAATTAAAAAAAATGGTGAGTTGGTTTCAAGAAGCCTTTTGACATGATTTCACTTAGCAGCTCTGATTTTGGGGAAGTAAGGGGGGGGGAGGGTTGGGGGGGGGCATATTTTTTGACTCTCGAACTGGGTGAAATTTAACCTAGAAACTGCCCTGTAAGGAGGCACATGGCTGGCTAGCTTCAGGGGGTCACCACTATTGTCAGGAGGGTCTCAGAAGGATGGCGTGGGCATGGGATGACTCCAGGGGGTTGCAAGAAGACCCAGGTAAGGTAAACTTTAGCTCTTTAGATTTCCTTTAAGGCAAGATGAATGCAGCAAATTAAATTAGCTGTTTTTTAACCTCTTAAGGACCACGGGCTTAAACCCCCCCTAAAGACCAGGACATTTTTTCACAAATTGGGCCACTGCTGCTTAAAGGCCTTGCTGCAGGGCCGCACAACTCAGCACACAAGTGATCCCCTTCCCTTTTCTGTCCACCAACAGAGGTGGAAATTTTACCGTTTTTTTTTACAAGGATCGCCCTCCCTCCCCCCGCCAGCCAATCACTGTGATCAGCTGTCATAGGCATCAGCCTATGACAGCCGATAACTTCTGTGGGTGTCAGGGACACAGCCGTGTCATAGATTGCAGCGCTGTACCATGTAAATAGACAGCGGTTTCGCTGTCTAACAGTCTCCTAGTGGCGATTGCCGCTGCAAGACTGATGGGGCAGAGTTCCATCATCCAAGCGAAGATGCGCGCTCATCGGCAAAACACGCCCCCAGACTGCCATGGTTATAAGGCTATACTCATAAATCAGGACCAAATAAGTTAGCATTTAAATACTTTTTACATTCTTCTATATCCAGGCTGAAGAAAAATCACCCCTCAATTGGGCTGAGCAGTAAAAGGATGCCTGAAGTCATGAACCCTCAGGCAGGGAACACACTTGACTGTTTTCATACACGTTTTCTGCTCAGAAAAACTGAGAACTCATGTTAATCAATGGGCTAGTTCACACTTAGGCTTCTTGCACACAGGGACGTTACAGGCGCACGTTAGTGCAGCCTGTAACGCTCCCCCAACACACAGCAATGTAACACAAGTGGGCTGTTCACACTGCCCACGTTGCGTTACATTGTAACGCAGCAAAGTGCTGCATGCTGTGCGTTCTACGCGGCTAAGCCACGTTAGACTGTTTGCACATGCTCAGTCATGTTGGGGAGGAGGGGAGAGCGGCCGGGCACATGGCTAATTAATATTCACTGCACTCAGTGACGTGCAGTGTTTAC
Source organism: Hyperolius riggenbachi (assembly GCF_040937935.1). Lineage (NCBI taxonomy): Eukaryota > Metazoa > Chordata > Amphibia > Anura > Hyperoliidae > Hyperolius > Hyperolius riggenbachi. The sequence continues at coordinate 48,880,339 of NC_090648.1, forward strand.
TTCCTGGAGCAACCGCTCTGTGCAGTGATTGGCCAGGCGGGACCATGTGATGCCGCATGCGTCCAAGAGTACGCATCACGGACGCCAGAGTGAGCTGCACAACGCGGCTCACTCCATCATAAACACCAGAGAGCACCAGGCGTTGCGTTAGGGGCACATTATGTGCCCTAAAACATCCCCTAAACCCAACGTCCTGGTGTGTAACTAGCCTAAATGTGTTTTTTGCACGCAGAAAAAAAAATGACATTCTGCATCATGATTCTGCACATTTTGTCAGTTTTCTGTATCAGTTACATGAGCTGCTGTGAAAAAAATATGCACATGCATAGAAACACACTTAGGGAGATACCGGTCAGTTGCAACTAAAACTTCCAAGCACCGGAACAGCGTCTTCCCTCAGGCGGGAACCATGCTTAATGCAGGGCCACATAGATCTACTAGGACTTGGAAGCATAACAGCACATAACTGAAAACGAAAGCTTCTCACCCTTTTTACTAACACTTTAACTTATATACTGTCCTTGAGTTGTAATATCTATGCTGTCTGTCCTTGTATAGGTTTGTCTGTACCTGGTAAGCAACTGCCAAGTCAAATTCCTTGTAAGTGCAAACTTACTTGGACAAAAAAAATGGATTCCAATGTTCATAACAAATAATGTAATACACCTTGATTGGCTAATAATGGTAATAATGTCTTACCAGAGGTGGGTGTTGTCACTGTTAGGGGTGAAGCAGTGACAGCTGTACAGTTTTCATCAGCACAAGTCACTGCAGTGGTGCTCTCAGTAGTGGCAGACATTGTACTAACTAAAACAAGAAAATGTTAAAGCATCAATGCAACAATGTGGTGACATACAAATCATACTCCACCCAGTAGTGGTATCCCAGTTTCTAGAGAGTTAAGGCTGGTTCACATGGGCTTCTGCCGAGCTTTGACTCGGTGCCACGTTCAAACGCCGACGTTTAGACGCTAGCTTTTGAAGGCTTTTGGGAAGCTTTCAAGGCTAGCAGTTTGGGTCTCTGCTATTGTTTCCTGGCGGTTGCCGCCTCTGACAGCAACATGTAGCTTTCAAGACTAGACGGAACGCCGGAATCTACCGCCAGGCTTTCATGAAAGCCTGCAAAAGCCAGCTCTAAACACTCCTATTCACTTGAATGGGACAGTGGTAGATCCCAAAAAACGCTGGGTCTAAAACGCTGCATTAAACACTACACAAAAATGCCTGTGTGAACCAGTCCTTATGAGGGGCTTATGTGGGACAGGATAAACTCAGCTCACTATTTGAGCCGCCATTGTAACTGTCCAACTTAATTTGAATAAGACAAATTAATTTAATGTTCTTATTTTAGTTCTTAGGAGGGGAATGAGGCTGCACTAAGCAATTATAAGGAGTGCAATAAAAATTGTAAAAAAGAAATTAGGCTGGCAAAGATCAAAGCTGAAAATCAAATCGCTAGGGATATCAAATCTAACCCAAAAAAGTTTTACAAGTACATCAACTCTAAAAAAAAGAAAGGTTGACTGTATAGGAATCCTAAAGGATGAGGGTGGGAACTCAATGGTGGATGACCAAGGTAAGGCAGAGTTATTAAATGCTTTCTTTGCTTCTGTCTTCACAAAGGAAACAGCACTGTTGCAAATTACAGAGGCAGAAGAGTCTCAATCTTCTAACTGTAATATTAAATACTTAACGCAGGAAGAAGTAAAGGCAAGACTAAATAAATTAAAAATAGACAAGGCACCTGGCCCGGATGGCATGCATCCTCGGGTCCTAAGAGAATTAAGTTCAGTTATAGCTAAGCCCCTTTATCTTATCTTTTGTGACTCTCTTGCAACTATCAGAGTCCCAGTGGATTGGCGTACAGCCCACGTTTTCCCATTATTTAAGAAGGACAAAAAATCTGATCCAGGAAATTATAGACCTGTAAGCTTAACATCAGTTGTATGCAAACTATTTGAGGGGTTACTAAGAGATACTATACATGACTTCATAGTAGAAAATAATCTTATTTCTCAGCATCAACATGGGTTTACTAAAGACAGGTCCTGTTTGACTAACATGCTCAGCTTTTATGAGGTAGTGAATGCTAATATGGATATTGGGAATGCTGTAGATGATGTGATATACTTGGACTTTGCAAAGGCCTTCGACACTGTTCCCCACAGAAGTCTGGTGCAAAAGTTGAGGATGCAAGGACTGGGGAAGAGTCTGTGTGCATGGATAGGGAACTGGCTAATGGACAGAAAACAAAGAGTTGTGGTCAATGGATCGTACTCAAAATGGGAGACTGTTAGCAGTGGGGTCCCACAGGGGTCTGTACTGGGTCCAGTGCTCTTCAATTTATTTATTAATGACCTAGTAGATGCAGTAGTGAGCAATGTTGCTATTTTTGCAGATGATACAAAATTGTGCAGAATCATCAACTCTCAGGAAGATAGTGTCATATTGCAACAGGATCTGGATAGGATGGCTATATGGGCACATACATGGCAGATGAAATTCAATGTTGACAAATGTAAAGTCATGCATTTTGGTCATACCAATGGTCTAGCACCATACAAAATAAATGGGATACAGTTGGGAACATCAAACTTGGAGAAGGACTTAGGAGTACTCATCGACAACAAGTTAAATAATCGTACTCAATGCCAAGCCGCTGCAGCTAAAGCGAACAAAATTTTGGGATGCATTAAAAGGGAAATAAAAACTCGAGATGCTAGCATAATATTGCCCCTGTTTAACTCTCTAGTAAGGCCACATCTGGAATATGGAATTCAGTTCTGGGCACCACATTACAAAAAAGATATTGCAGTTTTAGAGCAGGTGCAGAGACGAGCTACAAAATTGATACGTGGGATGGAAGGTCTCGCTTACCAAGAAAGGTTAGATAAACTGGGTTTATTTAGTCTAGAGAAAAGACGCCTTAGAGGAGATCTAATTAACATGTATAAATACATTAGAGGGCAATATAATAGCTTGGCAGATGAGCTTTTTGTCCCTAGGCCTTCTCAAAGGACTAGAGGACATGAGCTGCGCATGGAGGAAAAACGTTTTAGCCATTTATTTAGGAAAGGGTTCTTTACAGTAAGAGTGATTAAGATGTGGAATGCATTGCCACAGGAAGTCGTTATGGCAAACTCTATACCTGCATTTAAAGGGGGCTTAGATGCTTTCCTTGCGTTGAAAGACATCCATGGCTACAATTACTAGGTTATGCCTAATGATGTTGATCCAGGGATTTTATCTGATTGCCATCTGGAGTCAGGAAGGATTTTTTCCCATTTGGGTCTAATTGGACCATGCCTTGTGGGTTTTTTTTTCGAATTGGACCATGCCTTGTGGGGTTTTTTTCGCCTTCCTCTGGATCAACAGGGGTATGTGGGGACGGGCTGGAGTTGTACTTTGTACTGGTTGAACTCGATGGACGTATGTCTTTTTTCAACCAAAATAACTATGTAACTATGTAACTATATTTTCCGCTCTGTAGGCAATCCCACATAAGGCCTCATTTACACTAGTTACACTTTTGTGCACTTTTCAGAGCGCATTGCGCTGTGCGTTCTGCAAGGTATTGATTTTTCCATGCAATTAATGTGCCTGGCTCACATCTATGCGCTGCGCTGAGCTGCTTTACAAAAACATAGTGTTGCATGCATTTCTGTGCATTAAGCTGTAAAGCGCCCATCAATGCAAGTGAACTAGCGTAGTGTGGTTTTTTTTAGCGCATAGAAGTGCATAAAAATGCATGCACGTTTACCCCTTTAAAAACAAATCTTTATTGAGAACAGCTACTGCTACAATTAGCAAAACATGCTTAAAAAAGCGCACTGAAACGCGCACTAAAGCGCACACAAATGCATGTGTTTTTTTTTATCATGCCCTTTTACATGTTTCTCAATGCACCCAATGAGAATGAGGCCTAAGAATGAAAAGATAGATTCCTTACAGATAGTGATGAGCACATATTTCACATACCGTATTTCGCTCCGTATAAGACGCTACGGAATATAAGACGCACCTAGGTTTAGAGGGCAAAAACCAGGGAAAAAAATAATAATACTAAACCTGGTGCGTCCATATTCCCGGAGCGCCTTGTACATGTTATCCCTCAAATGATAGCCTCCTGTGTCCCCCATGTATCCTCCATGTCTGCCCCATGTGTCCTGTGTCCCCATGTCTCCCCCATGTGATCCGTATCAGATATCTGACCCCAGTATCTGGGATATCCAGGCAAATATGGATATCTGGATATAAAAAACAGAAGTGGCCTTTCAATTGCTTTAAAAACGTTTTTTAGGGTAAATGAGGCATGTAGCATCATTATTTTTTTAAAGACTAATTGATGATGTGAGGACTTAAAATCCCCCCCCCCCCTCCAAAAAAAATGGCTGTCAATTTACATCAGGACTAGGTTCCAGACAGCGGTCGTGCAGCCCACATTGTGTCCAAAGTCCAACCGCACAACTGGGACATGACAGTTTTCAGCCCAGACACCTCCAAAAATGATGCAGCAATTGTGTTTTGGGTTAAATATAGGTGGTATCAGCACAGCAGCAGTGGCCTGTGGCACCCTGGCGGTGGGAGCAGCAAAGGCAGCATGAGCAGGGCAATGCAGCAGCAGCAGGTGTAACGTCTGCCAGGAGCATGCCAGACATGGCACTTGGCAGTGGCACTTTGCACGTGGCACTTGGCACGTGGCACTTGGCACGTGGCACTTGGCACTTTGCATTTGGCACTTTGCACTTTGCACGTGGCACTTTGGACATGGCACTTTGCACTTTGCACTTTGCACGTGGCACTTGGCACTTTGCACGTGACAGGTGCCAAGTGCCACATGCCAAGTGCAAAGTGCCATGTGCCAAGTGCAAAGTGCCACCTGCCATGTGCAAAGTGCCAAGTGCCACGTGCCAAGTGCCACGAGCCAAGTGCCACATGCCGAGTGAAAGTCAGACAGCAGAGGAGAAGACACTAACTGTCACACTGGCTCTGCTCAGCAGCACTGCAGTTCTGTAGTAAGCTAACACAGTAGTACTACTACTCTAACAACTACTTGCACTGGCTGCAGTACTACAGTACTAACTACACAATAACACAGTAATCCTATTCCTTAATCCCTAACCTAATCTATACTGTTGCTAGCTTAGGCTAATAGCTGGCCAGCAGGCAGCAGCTGGCCTGGTCTGTGCACAACACACACACAGACACATAGCAGCTGCAGCAACCCTGCAGCACACATTCTGACTGTCACACAATGAAATCAAGCTAATTAACAATATAACAATAGTGTAGTGATAGTGAAGGGGTTAATCACTGAACAGCTTTAGGTTTATCACTGTATACTGCACTTGCTAGGCCAGCATCACTGGAGCATGTCTCTCAGTGAGCATTCACGAGCGAGGACAATATTTCTCATCATGGCAGCCCTCCTTATTATACAGGGGGGGCCCCACCAGGGTTCCTTTCTTTGATTGGGTGCCAGGGCTTAGGCTGGGAGCCCTCTAATTGGCTCAATGAGGTCAGGTGGGGCTGGCCAGGGTTCCTCTCTGTGATTGGTTGCTAGGGCTTCTGCTGGGAACCCTCTGATTGGCTCAATGATGTCCTGGGTGTCATCTACTTAGTTACAGTATCTCAATAGTCGTATTTCTGCGGATATCCATGGATATCAGCGGATATCCGCATTGCCAGCCAACTATCCGCAGGTAGCTATCCGAATTTCCACAGAAATCCGGAATCTGAATCCGAATCGGATAGCTGAAAAAAGGTTGGATATCCGGGTTACCCAGATATCCGGAATCTGGATGAGAAGCACTGTTGGGGGCATTACATTATATCCTGCATTTGCAATTATAGCTTTTGGAGATATTTAATGTGATCCAGAAATGTAGCACTGTTGATTTGTAATGAGCAGCTAGAAATTACCTCTTTTACTGCATAACATGCAGACCTACTGCCTTAGTAGCACTTTTTGTTTTTTTTTCTAGTGCGTTGATTCTAAGCCTTGGCCGGTTCTCAAGGCCTAACAAAAGTCAAGTTTTACATCTAAATGTAGGTCTGCTTCTCCTGCTTGTGACAATGTTGAGGTCTCCTAATTCTTGCATAGTAGGTATGGGAAAGTGTTAGGCAGTGGTGGGCCGAAATTCTACATATTCGATATTTCGCATTGAAATTCGCAATTACACATTGTAATCATAATGCAACATTTCAGAGAAAATCATAATTAATTTCATATGTAATAGTAATAATTCATAATTTCACGTAATTTTTGTGTAATTTTTGTGTTATTTTGCAAATTTTTCTTCCGACTTTAGTGTTTTTAGCATAGCCCCCATACATGCTATTGCTTCCAACATTGCTACATATTTTAAGGAAAATAGTGGGTATAAGACAAAAAATAATTTTTCAAAAAGACCATGTTGTTTTTGAGAAAATTGATTTTAAATATGCAAAGAAAATGGTTTTTAAACTGTCATGTCTCTGAGTTTTAAAACTATTTTTTCTTTGCATTTTTAAAATCTATTTTCTCAAAAACTGCAATCTATTTTTGAAAATTATTTGGGGGCTTTTTGGGCTTATACCCACTCTTCTCCTTAACATGTGTAGCATATTTGGTAGCAATAGCATGTCATTTGCTATTCACTGCTAAAGTCGGCATGAAATTATGTGAGAATTACGAATGACTATACAAAATCAATTCACAAATCGTAATTATGTATGGGCGTAATTGTGAAAATGTACGCAAAATTTTGCGTAATCGTAATTTGCTGATTACGATGATCACTAGTGTAGCGGCTAAATGTAGGAATACTGCAGGCACTTTGGACTGGAGAGCTTAGTTCAGAAAAAGTAACTCTGCTGCTGTGGTTATAAGGCAAAGGTAGAATAAAAGATCCAAACATCTATTATCAGGGCCGGTTCTAGCCACAATGGGATACTGAGCAAAAATGTATATAATGTCCTTGGCTTTTAATATATGCACTGTCTGTCCTTGTATTGTTTTGTTTGTGTCTGTTAAGCAATTGCCAAGTCAAATTCTTTGAAAGTGCAAACTTATTTGGCCAAATAAAACTGATTCTGATGCTCATAACAATATCTGAATACACCTTGATTGGCTGATAATGATAATAATGTCTTAACAGTGGTGGCTGTCATCACTGTTGTGGGTGAGGTAGTGGCAGCGGTACAGTTTTCATCAGCACAAGTCACTGCAGTGGTGCTCTCAGTAGTGGCAGATGTTGTACTAACTAAAACAAGAAAATGTTAAAGCATCAGTGCAACAATGTGGTGACATAGAAAAAATACTCCACGCATTACAGTGATTTCTATAGTTTCTAGAGCGTTATGGGTGGCTTATGTGGGGCAGGTTGCTCTAAGCCTTGGCAGATATTCAAGACCTAATTAAAGTCAAGCTTTACATCTGAATGTAGGTCTGCTGCTCCTAGTTGTGACAATGTTTCTAATTATTGCACAGTAAGTATTGAGAAGGGTCTGGGGCTAAATGTAGGGATACTACTGGTACTTTGGAGAGCTCAGTTCAGAAAAAGGAATGTTGTTGTTATAAGGCAAAGGCAGAAGAGCAGATCCAAATATCTAGCATCAGGGCTGGTTCTAGCCACAATGAAGTCCTGGGCAAAAAATGTCATCACCCCCCTTTCCCAGCCTCAACCCTCAGGAGGTTGTTTATATACTGTCCTTCACTTTTAATATATATATTAGTACTAGCTAATGACCCACCATTGCCCGTGTATGTATTTGGCTGGAGTTGGCTCTGCTCACTTTTTCTAACCCTAACACACAAACACTCAATGACCAAGTCTGTGACCTTTGGAGTCCTTGGCATCAATAATTTGTATTTTCCCATTGAAATTAAACAAATCTGATTGGATGTTTGTGGCTCCACCCCCTTTCCTGCATTTAAACCCCAGTCACCCAATGACCAACTGTACCAGGTTTGAGGCTTGTGCCATTAACAGTGCAAGAATGGTAGCAATTAAATATCCCCATTGAAAAACATTAGATGAATTTTAATTGGCTGTGGAAGGCTCCACCCGCTTTTCTGAATATTAATCCCAGTCATCCAGAGACAAACTGCATCAATTTTGAGAACCCTACCATTAACAGTGTAAGAATGGCTGCAGTTTATATTTTCCCGTATAAAAGTTAGTTGTTTAATATTCCCCCCCCCCCACACAGGCACTTTACCATCCCTCAGAGGGGCTCACAATCCAATCCCTACCATAATTATATGTCTGTGTATGTATTGTAGTCTACAGTCAATAATTTAGGGGGAAGCCAATTTACCTCTCTGTATGTTTTTGGGGTGTGGGAGGAAACTGGAGTGCCCAGAGGAAACCCACACAGACACAAGGAGAACACACAAAGCTGAGAGCTCCTTAGCTTTGATATGGACAGGGAACGCAGTGCTGCAAGGCAAGGACGCTATCCATTAGACCACCGTGCTGCCCAGTATATATACTGTCTGTCCTTGAATTATGGTGTCTGTGTCTGTTAAGCAACTTCCAAGTCAAATTGAGGGATGCTCCTTCTGATTCTGCGGAAATGCAATTTCCGAATTTCCGATTGGAAATTGCATTTCTCCATCGAAATTCGGAAATTGGTACTGCAAGTGCAGTAGGCGGATTTTCATGGAAATTTCTGCGGAAGTCGCGGAAATTTCCGCCAACTTTAACATCAATTTTCTCAAAACTACAAGGTCTTTTTGAAAGTTTTTTTTTCCTCTTGTTCCTACTTTTCTGCTTAACATACCCTGAAAATGTGGTGTTTGTAGAACCTTTGGGGGCTTTGCTATTAACCGCCAAAGTTGGCCGCTGTTGACTGCAATGTAAAATGCAGAAAATTTGCATTACCAATATGCGGTATTATGCCGACTTTAGAGGTTAATAGCAAAGCTCCCATAGCAGCTAGAAACACCAAATTTCCAGGTAATGTTAAGCAGACAAATGAAAACAAGAAGAAAAAAAATATTTCAAAAAGACTTTGAAGTTTTTGAGGAAATCGATGTTAAATTCGACAGAAATTACCGTGAAAATCCGCATTGGAACCGCTATGCGGTATGACACTGACTTTAGAGGTTAATAGCAAAGCCCTCATAGGTGCTAGAAACACCTTGTAGTTTTTGAGAAAATCAATGTTAAATTCAGCAGATATTACCACGAAAATCTGCATCAGAATGCGGAATCGGTAGCGGTAGCGGTAATTGGCAATGGCAGAATGTGGATTTTCGGCAGAAACGGAAATTGGCATTTCCAACCATCCCTAGTATTTATTTGGCCAAAAAAATTGATTCTGATGTACGTAACAAAAACTGAATACACCTTGATTGGCTAATAATGTCTTACCAGAGGTGGGTGTTGTCACTGTTGTGGGTGAGGTAGTGACAGCTGTACAGTTTTCATCACCACAAGTCACTGCAGTGGTGCTCTCAGTAGTGACAGATGTTGTACTAACTAAAATAAGATAACGTTAAAGCATCAGTGCAACAATATGGTGACAAAGAAAAAAATATTTCAGCCAGTACAGTGGTCTCCATTGTTTCTAGAGAGTTATGGGTAGCTTATGGACACAGCGACATACAAACAATTAGGGGGCACCCTACGATTAAACTATGCAAAGCATATAAACAACATGTAGAGGAGGGGCTTTCAAATAAGGTGACCACTAAGGAAGAAGAGAAATTCCTGAGTGTGGAACGTCCAATAAACCCAGTGTTGTACACCCTCCCAAAGATCCATAAGAGTCTGCAGTATCCCCCGGGCAGGTATAGTGGCAGGTAGAGGTACCATTACAGCATGGGCGTAACAATCACCCCTGTGACTCCTGCCATTGCAGGGGAGGCCAGAGGATTTGGGGGCCCCATCACCTCCCTCTCCTTGATAGAGATGGGCCGAACGGTTCGCCGGCGAATGGTTCCTGGCGAACTTCAGTGGTTCGCGTTCGCCTACCAAAGGCGAACTTTCTCGGGAGTTCGATTCGCCCCATAATGCTCTATGGAGCAGAACTTTGACCCTCTACATCACAGTCAGCAGGCATATTATTGCCAATCAAATTGCACTCACGCCTGGAGCCCCACCACCCCCCTTATAAAAGGCAAAGTCCTTGAGCCTTTTTACTCACTCGTCTCCCTGCACTAATTAGTTAAGGGACAGCTGCTACACACTCTGCTAGGGAGAGTTTAATTAGGCTCTTGTATATTACTTACTACCTCCTACCCCCTACCCCACAACAATACTAACTGAAGCTGGCCTAGCATTTACCATTTATGCTCAATCCCATAGAAACATTAGGTTGCTTAAAGGGAACCTTAACTGAGAGTGATATGGATGTTTCCTGTTAAACAATACCAGTTGCCTGGCAGTCCAGCTGATCTCTTTGTCTGCAATAGTGGCTAAATCACACCCTGAAACAAGCATGCAGCTAATCCAGTCTGACTTCAGTCAGAGCACCTGATCTGCATGCTTGTTCAGGGGCTGTGGCTAAAAGTATTAGAGACACAGGATCAGCAGGCGATTCAGGCAACTGGTATTATTTTAAAAGGAAAAATCCATATCCTTCGCAGTTTAGGTTCCCTTTAAGGATTTGTAGCATAAAAGCCATCTCTCTCTCTCTCTTTCTCTCTCTCTCTCTCTTGTATTTTTGAGCATAAATGGATTGAGCATAAATGGTACATGGCTACAAATCCTTAAGCAGTGTCTGGATGGTGTAATGGTTAAGGGCTCTGCCTCTGACACAGGAGACCAGGGTTTGAATCTCAGCTCTGTCTGTGCAGTAAGCCAGCACCTATTCAGTAGGAGACCTTAGGCAAGTCTTCCTAATGGTGGCCATACATGGCACAATTTTTTCATACAATCTTACCATTTCTATGTAGTATAAGGGTAAATTAAGTGAATATACTGAAAGGATAATTTAGGCAGTTCCCTTATATTACATAGAAATGGTAAGTTTGTATGAAAAAAATTGTACCATGTATGGCCACCAGGACACTGCTACTGCCTATAGAGCGTGCCCTAGTGGCTGCAGCTCTGGCGCTTTGAGTCCGCCAGGAGAAAAGCGCAATATAAATGTTATTTGTCTTGTCTAATTTTTCTCTTGACAACTGTTGTACACAAAAGTAAAAGGCCATGCCTGGCTACAAATCCTTAAGCAATGTCTGGATGGTGTAATGGTTAAGGGCTCTGCCTCTGACACAGGAGACCAGGGTTTGAATCTTGGCTCTGTCTGTTCAGTAAGCCAGCACCTATTCAGTAGGAGACCTTAGGCAAGTCTTCCTAACACTGCTACTGCCTATAGAGCATGCCCTAGTGGCTGCAGCTCTGGTGCTTTGAGTCTGCCAGGATAAAAGCGTGATATAAATGTTATTTGTCTTGTCTAATTTTTCTCTTGGATTGAGCATACATGGTAAATGAAAGGCTAGCTTCAGTTAGTACCGTTGTGGTACAGTGGTTAAGGTACTTGCCCACCACACAGTGAGACCTGGGTTCAATTCCCAGCCACGGTATATAAGCTGGCTTTTGAAATAGAATATTTCCCTGGCAGATGAGATCCTCCTCCCTCTGGGAGGAAGAGAGAGAGGGAGGCCTAAAATTGACCTTAAAATAGGGGTGTATGTGAAATCTATATTTTTGCATGGGACTTTTGATGTGTATTTCACTCAATCATGTCTGCCTCCAGGTATTAGAGCCCTTGAAACATTTTTTCTATCATTTTTCCAGCCGGCAGATTTTTTTCTATTTTTCAAAGTTCGCCTCCCCATTGAAGTCTATTGTGGTTTGCCAACTTTTTCGTGAACCGAACCTTTCGCGGAGGTTTGCGAACAGGGTTCGCGAACCGAAAATCGGAGGTTCGGCCCATCTCTACTCCTTGATTGGCTAATAATGATAATAATATCTTACCAGTGGTGGGTGTGGTCACTGTTAGGGGTGAAGCAGTGACAGCTGTACAGTTTTCATCAGCACAGGTCACTGGAGTGGTGCTCTCAGTAGTGACAGATGTCGTACTAACTAAAACAAGAAGATGTTAAAGCATCAATGCAACAATGTATTTTTCAGCTGTGTAGATAATCCCACATAAGAATGAACATTTTGATTCCTCACAGGCAGGTTGTCTTTCCCTTGAGGAAAACATTTTTTCTGGTCAATACTGGTTTGTTTCTACAGAAGAGGTGAGCTCAACACTACCTTTTTTTTAAAACTGGTTTTAAGTATTTTATTTTCATAGTGCACCTCCCAGAAGTGCTTTTCTAACATATAGGCACTGGGCGCATTACATTATATCCTGCATTTGCAATTATAGTCTTTGGAGATATTTCATGTGATCCAGAAATGTAGCACTGTTGATTTGTAATGAGCAGCTAGAAATGATCTTTTTTAACTGCATAAAATGCAGACCTATTAACTTAGTAGCACTTTTAGTTTTTTCTAGTGTTTTCTAGGCTTCTAAGCCTTGGATGGTGCTCAAGGCCTAATAAAAGTCAAGCTTCACATATGAATGCAGGTCTGCTGCTCCTACTTGTGACAATGTTGAGGTCTCTTAATTAGAGATGGCCCGAACGGTTCGCCTGCGAACGGTTCCAGGCGAACTTCCGGTGGTTCTCGTTCGCCAGGGAAGGCAAACTTTTGCAAAAGTTCGATTCGCCCCCATAGTGCGCCATTAGGGTCAACTTTGACCCTCTACATCACAGTCAGCAGGCACATTGTAGCCAATTAGTCTATACTTTCTTCTGGAGCTACTCCCCCCTTATAAAAGGCAGGCAGCGCTGGCTTTTACACTCACTCATGTGCCTGCAATAGTGAGAGAAGGGACAGCTGCTGGCAGACTCTCATAGGGTAAGCACCGCTCAACAGCTCTTTTGAGAGCTAATGTTCTCCTGATGTGCATTTTTTTTGTGTTGTCCACTGACACTGCATTATACAGCCCTATCTATTGCAGCTGGACCTTGGTAATTGCAATTACTGTGCCAGCCAGGCCCTGCCTAACTATCTATACTGGGACACCTACCTATGCCTACCTAACTACTGGGGCACCTACTTACCTATACGGGGACACCTACCTATGCCTACCTACCTATACTAGGGCACCTACCTATGCCTACCTTCCTATACTGGGACTCCTACATATGCCTAGCTAACTACTGGGGCACCTACCTATGCCTACCTACCTATGCTGGGACTCTTACCTATGCCTAGCTAACTACTGGGGCACCTACCTATGCCTATCTACCTATACTGGGACACCTACCTATGCCTAGCTAACTACTGGGGCACCTACCTATGCCTACCTACCTATACTGGGACTACTACCTATGCCTAGCTAACTACTGGGGCACCTACCTATGCCTATCTACCTATACCGGGACACCTACCTATGCCTGCCTACCTATACTTGGACTCCTACCTATGCCTACCTAACTACTGGGGCACCTACTTATGCCTACCTACCTATACTGGGACTCCTACCTATGCCTAGCTAACTACTGGGGCACCTACCTATGCCTATCTACCTATACTGGGACATCTACCTATGCCTACCTACCTATAGTGGGACTCCTACCCATGCCTAGCTAACTACTGGGGCACCTACCTATGCCTATCACCTATACTGGAACACCTACCTATGCCTACTACCTATACTGGGACTCCTACCTATGCCTAGCTAACTACTGGGGCAACTACCTATGTCTATTTACCTATACTGGGGAACCTACCTATGCCTACCTACCTAAACTGGGACTCCTACCTATGCCTAGCTAACTACTGGGGCAACTACCTATGTCTATTTACCTATACTGGGGCACCTACCTATGCCTACCTACCTAAACTGGGGCACCTACCTATGCCTACCTACATACAAGAAGATAATAAGGTTGTTGCTTCATTGTGGACAGACCAAATTTGATCAGCTGGACAGTCACTGTTGTTCTATCATTGAGCTACCTCAGCCCGGCGACCATATGGGCTTGAAAACCACTATCAATATGGTGCACACCAGTCCAGCACGACCGTCACTACGCAAACAGCTGTTTGCGGTGCGTTACACAGTGAGTTTGGTGTGTCAGTGTGAAGCAGTACTCTAATTACACTCCCTGATTGATGTATACACATGCAAGATGTTTGAAAGCACTTTAGTCCTGCATTTTAGCATTCAATGTAATTTCTGCCCTTAAAACGCTGCTTTGTGTCAAATCCAGATTTTTCCCCGGGACTTTGGGCATGTATCCCACTCCGCCATGCCCCCCTCCAGGTGTTAGACCCCTTGAAACATATTTTCCATCACTTTTGTGGCCAGCATAAATGTTTCTAGTTTTCAAAGTTCGCATCCCCATTGAAGTCTATTGCGGTTCTCGAAAGTTTGCGCGAACCGAACCTTTTGCGGAAGTTCGCGAACCCAGTTCGCGAACTGAAAATCGGAGGTTCGGGCCATCTCTACTCTTAATTCTCACATAGTAGGTATTGGGAAGTGTCGGGGGCTAAATGTAGGGATACTGTTGCTATGGTTATAAGGCAAAGGTAGAATAAAGGATCCAAACATCTATTATCTGGGCCGGTTCTAGCCGCAATGGGGTCCTGAGCAAAAATATAATCATCCCCCACCCTCCCCCAGCCTCAGCTGACACATGGGGGTTTATAGACTGTCCTTGACTTGTAATATATGTATATCTACAGTATAGTGTCTGTCCTTGTATTGTTTTGTTTGCGTATGTTTAGCAATTGCCAAGTTAATTTCCTTCTAAGTGCAAACTTACTTGGCAAAATAAAACTGATTCTGATTCTGATGTTCATAACAATAACTGAATACACCTTGATTGGCTGATCATGATAATAATAGCTTACCAGTGGTGGGTGTGGTCACTGTTAGGGGTGAAGCAGTGATAGCTGTACAGTTTTCATCAGCACAAGTCACTGGAGTGGTGCTCTCAGTAGTGGCAGATGTTGTACTAACTAAAACAAGAAAAAAATGTGGAAGCATCGTCAGTGCAACAATGTGGTGAGATAAAAAAAATACTCCAGCCAGTACAGTGGTCTTCATAGTTTCTAGAGGATCATTTGAAAACACAGAATGTTCAAAAGGGCGCAGCTATCTCCCTATTAATTTTTAGCAGCTGTGCAGAAATCATGGCGCTAAGAGGCTACAATTTGTATCCGCTATTTGTAGCAGGTATTCTTTTATGTGTGTTTTATGTGTAGCGGCTATTTCTAGCCACTATTTGTAGCTGTTTTTTCAATGTACAGCTACTATAGTGGCTACAATTTATAGCCGCTATTTGTCGCTGCAGATATTAGGGTTAGGCACCACCAGGGGTAAGGTTAAGGGTTAGGCACAAATAAGGGGGGGGGGGAGTTAAATGTAGCTCTGTTGATTTATAATGAGCAGATAAAAATGACCTCTTTTACTGCATAACATGCAGACTTACTACCTTAGTAGCACTTTTTGTTTTTTCTAGTACATTGCTTGTAAGCCTTTGCTGATTCCTAAGACCTAATAAAAGTCAAGTTTTACATCTGAATATAGGTCTGCTGCTTCTACTTGTGACAATGTTAAGGCCTCCTAATTCTCACACAGTAGGTATTGTGAAATGTCCGCCACCGGCACAGGAGGAGTATAAAGGGAGTAGTGATGATTGTAATCAGCTAATTACGATTACGCAAAATTTTGTTTAATTTTGTGCCGACTTTATCAGTGAATAGCAAAGTCCCCATACATGCTACCATCACAAATTGCTACCTAAGATGATGAGCATACTGGGAACAAGTAAAAAAAATAATTCAAAAAGGCCTTGTCATTTTTGAGAAAATCGATTTTAAAAATGCAAAGAAAAATGTTTTTTAAACACAGAAAAATAGCAGTTTAAAAACCATGTTTCCTTTGCATTTTTAAAAACAATTTTTTTCTCAAAAACTACAAGGTCTTTTTGAAAATGTAATTTTTTTAACTTGTTCCTAGTATTCCCCTTAATAGACGTAGCAATACTGGTGTTGATAGCATGTATTCGGGCTTTGCAAATAACCACCAAAGTCACCACGAAATTATGCAAAATTGTGCAAAATTATGGATGGATTATGTTTACATGCGAAATTTATTACTCATTTTTCAGAAATTTTGCATTAAAATTTTGCATCGTAATTGTGAATTAAGACTATGCAAAATGTGTGCTCATCACTAAAAGGGAGATGCAATACAGCCCATCTCTTCAGGGTTTCACTCGATCTCTCCCTGCTATGTATGTGCATGATCTCCGGATTTATTGCAGCCTATGTTGCTGGTATTTGCTGCCGTATAGGTAACATTACCCATAAGGCAGTGAATACTGGTGACACAGCACACAGAGCACAGAGTGAGTGACACACAGGGACTAGCATCTGCCTATGTACGTATGCATTTGTAGTAGGCAGCCAATGCACATTTTTATATGCACCACCCTGTACCAAGATAGCCACCCCTCTCTTCATGTTTGCATACTATTTGGCAGTTGAACTGAGTATCTGTCATTCAGTAGGTGTTTTTTAAGGAAAACACAGAGTTCCCAGTGAAGAGATGGACTAGTCCAAAACCTGTCAGGTTTGTAAATTGTTTACTACTGTAAAACTATAAGTGGCAGTTTTACAGTATAATCTGACCAAACTGACCTCAGCTTATGTAACAAGGTTCACAGACAGGAAATAGCTGTTTATAGCTGTCTCCAACGGCCAAAACAGCTAGTAGCAGCTACATAACCTGCCCACAGTAAAAATGTCACCATGTAATAAATGTCAGAATGTAAATTGGGGAGAGGAAAGATTTTACAATGGGCAAACACTGACTAAATCATTTATACATATTTATTGTAAAAATAAAGCACTTTTTTTGTTACATTATTTTCACTGGAGTTCCTCTTTAAGTTAGTAGACATATTACATTATAATTACATCTGTTAAAGATATGTCAGTGGTCCAAAAACGGACCTATGTTAATTTGTAATGGGCCCTTAGAACTGAATAATTGATCACACACATTTGATCAATGTTTCCTGCTGGAAGGCAAATTATTTCATTCCCCACCATCCATGGTGGCCTGGAGGGGGAATAGTATTTAATACGGCCAGGACTTGTGCAGCAGCAGGATCAGCTATATACCGGCTCTATCCTGCGCCCAAGTCTCCTGCGCCAATTCCTCTCGTATGCCCATTACAGTGTTCCTGAGATGGGGCCACATAAAAAATGTATACATACCTGGGGCTTCTTCCAGCCCCCTCCTGCCTGGTCGCTCCCTTACCATCCTCAGTCGCCTCATCATTTGCCTGCAACTGGCCCTAGAAAATCCTCCAGTCGGGACAGTCACCGCAGGCACAGTCCAACCAGTCACGCTCCTCTGTCTCACATGCATAGCCAGGCCGTGCATGAGCAGTTAAATGTGGAGTTGGAAGAGGAAGGCGTGGGTGTGATCAGGCCAGAGGGGGCTTAAGGAATCCCCAGGTTTGTATACTTTGTCATTTTAACCCCATCTCAGGTTCCCTTTAAATCATCTAAAAAATATTTACAGAACTTTCAAGTTTTATTTTGTAAATATTGACATTTTGATCAGATTTCTCATTTAAATAAAATTAAAAACCTTTTCTGTAAAACTGAAATGTTTTTATGGAAATGCCATCAAATCCATTTTTTTAAAATCTAATGCAATCTAGCCTCACACCTAAAATTTTAAATGATGTGGCTTATTAGCGCTATTTTTGTTTCTCTAGTGAGAGGAGAGCCTCCTAAGCTTTCAGTTACTTTAAATCTCATTAAATACTAGCATCTTACTTAATTGGAGGCCTGCTTCCACTATTTGTTGTAGCTTTGAGGCCAAATCATTTTTATAATATTATGTACTTTTGAGTGGTGGGGTTTAGAAAATCCTAGTACAGAGAGAAGTAAGCTGTTCTGCTATGATAATAAGACTAAGGCAGCTACAAGGATCTGAATCAACCAGAACAAGTAATTTAGTGAGCATTAACATTATATATTATATACATAATATATCTATATACACTTCTCAATCATTGCTAAAAATAGTGACCCCCTCCACTAAGCTCAACTTAAACAACAGAACTGTAAAAGGGTCTCTCAAGTCACTGAGCTCTCACACTTACAGATTCAACTACAATAGTAAAAGAGTTTCTGTACTATGTTGGCCAAACAAATTATGTAGACAGAAAAAAAAGTTTTGTTAAAAGGTATTACTTTTTTAAAACTTTGTTTTTTCCACCTAGATTGATCAACATAAATGTATTAATAAATGGACTTTTGACTTTAAAACATGGTTATCTGCAATACAGATAAATCAGACATCAGCTGACATATCCAAATACTCTAAATGTGCAGCTCATTAACTGGGAGAATTTAAAAAAAAATTATCCTAGGCTAGTATATATCTCCACAAAAGATTTCTAAATTCTCAAAAGACAACTGACCTGCGTGTTGGAGAAAGTGTGGAAATATATTCATTTTGTACACATTCTATATTTTCGTACACCAATACATTTTTAGAGGTGCATATTAATTCAGCGCCGCTCAGTTTGGCACGGTGAGAGACGAATGACGGCTCCCACCGCTGCTGCTAAACTCCGAGGTGGCGTTAAATACTATTCCCCCTCCTAGTTGTCGCAAATCAGAGGGAGATGGTTATTTGGGGTCTGGCAGCTGCCAGAGCCCCAAATTACCGCTACGCGCCCCGCGCAACATAGCATTGCTGCTATGGGGCGCCCAGTTTCGGCGCTCGGCTCTCAGAGCCGCGTGCCTAAATCAGCCAATTAACATTTTCAGTGCTGAGAAGTTGCTTAAACGTCTTTCTGCAGCTTCAGTTTACACATTTGTAACAAAAAATGAATACACCTTGATTGAATTTTTAGTAATAATTATTCCTTACCAGTGGTGGGTTCGGTGGCTGTTGGGGGAGAAGTAGTGATAACTGTACAGTTTTCATCGGCACAAGTAACTGCTGTGGTTGTCTCAGTAGTGGTAGGTGTTGTCGTTACTACAACAATAAAATGTTAAGACATCAGTGCAACAATGCGGTGATATATTATTACAGAATCTTTAACCTCTGTGGTGGTATGATCAGTGATGGAGTCTAAATGTGGTACAAGATTTGTTTTGTGCTCTTAGACCCAAAAATCTAGAAAAATCATATCCCAGGAAGATTTCCTGCAACCCACAGAACTCAATTCCCTGACATCCAGTGATGCATATATTCCACCTGTCCTCCGGGTGGCGCTCTATCTCTATAGTGAGATTGCCGTTGTGCAGGTGGCAATCTCACCCCAGGGATCGAGAGCCTCAAAAGATACCGAGGAGACTGTCCAGATGCAGGGGACATAAGTATGAAGTACATCTCCGCTGCGCCCACTCTGCAGTCACTTTCCCGGCAGTTGGCCCGACCCCGGCTCGAGATTATCTCTCGCAGCATGGTTTTTTTTTGTTTTTGTTTTTTTTACCCCAAGCCTAGGTTGGGAATACCATAAGAAAGGTTAAAAGTGACTAAAGATGCTTTCTAGTCCTGCTGCCCTTTTGACAATCTCATATCTGGTTGTAAACATAAAGGTAATATATATTTTTGTAGGTACACATTTCAATAGTGCTGGTCAAATTTGTCCCAGTTTAATCCTGATCAACTAAGTAAGACTCAGATCAAAATGTAATATCCAATCAAACCAGGTTTAGCTGACACCATACTAGATTGGTACCACATCCATTTTTATAGATTTCCTTTTCCACTCCCGTTTGTTTCACTTTTGACCCTCCCGTCTTGCTTGTTTTCATCCATTTTTATTTATGTAGCAATATATATATATATATATATATATATATATATATATATATATATATATATATATATATATATATATATATATATATATATATATATATTAAGTAGTAAAAGGTAGACACGTAGGGTGGCACTAAATGCCCTGGTAGGCAGACCCAAGGGAGTAGCAGGAGTTAGAAGCCGTGCCTCCGGATCAAACAGCATATAATGTGGTAACAGGAGAAACAAATAGAAAGCCGGGCACCAGCCAGTGGGAATGCTTGCACACAACACCTTTAATTCATCCCCAAGATTCCTGACAGAATATTGCAAAAGCCTGACAGCCGTTTCACAGATAAAACTGCTTCATCAGAGGCAACAACAACTGGTGCCCGGATTTCTATTTGCTTCTCCTGTTACCACAATATATATATATATATATATATATATATATATATATATATATATATATATATATATATATATATATATATAATTTTTTTTATTATTATTATTGGGGTAATGAATGTATCTTTTTATGTAAAGCATACTTATAAATGCCATTAATCTTAATACAGCAGTATTTCAGCTCTACAGTGATTCTTAGCAAAAGTAACTTGCCCTGGGATTTCCTGTATGTCACTATCTAGTAATTGCATATTGACCAACAGGAAACTCGGGCAAAAGATGCACTGCTTTTTCTGGAGATGTATGTAAATATTCAATACCAATGGATACTTGCACTACCTGACATTTAACCATATTTACAAAACATTTTTCCTATTGTAACTTTAACATCAATTTTCTCAAAACCAACAAGGTTTTTTTATTCTTGTTCCAACCATTCTCCTTAACATACCTATCAAACTTAGTGAATATAGAATGTATGGGAGCTTTGCTAAAACTGCTAAAATCAGTTCCATTGACTTAAATGCCATTCCTGAAATTGCTTCGGTGGAAATGTATGGTACCACCTGAAGTTAGAGGAAATTCTCACAAGACTTCCAGAGATATTCTTGCTCACACCTAATGTTTACTCCCACTTCTCAAGCATGAAATCATAAACTGCCCCTATCACTTAACATAGACAATGGGGGCTTTACAAGAGGGGAATGAATAATATCTATTCTTACTCTTGCTAAACCACCTTATCATGAACTATGTAGACTGGTATTGTAAAGGTGGTGGAGCCCCACGCTGATGGCTGTTATATTAATACTAGCCTGCATAGGGAAAAGTGATTAAAAGAAACTTGTGAAAGGAGCCATGCTAATTTAAAAAGAATGAAAAATGCTTAAAGAACAAAGAAACGAAAAAAAAAATTCAGCACAAATCTGCATTTTCTGTTAGAAAATGGACACAGGACACATTGCACTGCTGGTATGAACCATTTAAAGAACTAAAGTCAGCAATACTATCCCAGGGGAAAAATATATCAGTAGATAAATACTTGTTCTACTTACATAACATATGTATTGTATTGTTCACATTTTGATTTCATTGAATTTTATATAGTAAATAAAGAGAAAACTGTTCCAGGCATTTTCCATCTTTACTGCCTCTGACTGAAGCCAATTCTGATGTAATTTCCTTCCTTACTCCTCTGCCCGAAATGGTGTATGCAGAACTGCCCTGTCATATCAACTTTGCTTTGTACACACATGTGAGCAGAACACAGATTGGATTTCAGCAGCTTCTGTAGAGGGGTGAGGTGATTTATTTTCTATTTCCCTTCTGAGCCTTGAGTCACACTGAACTGCCCTCAGCCAATCAGCAAGGATCAGGAATGTGGAAGGGGATAAAGGGATGATAAAATTCATTACAGAAGATACATTTATGATTATATTGGAATGCTTGCAATGCAGGGTCAGACTGTATACTTACATAATAAACACAGGAACTTGATTTTAGGGCTAACTATCCCGCCTTTAAAAAAGATGGCAACAAATCCAGACTGAAAACCCACCTGTTCAGTTTGGCATTTGCAGAAATATAACTTTTGTTGTGTGAATACTTCATCCTACTACCAATTACTGAATCTGAGAGAGCCTAAGCGCTTTGAGTCCTATGGGAGAAAAGCGCTATAGAAATGTTATTGTATTGTATTGTATTGTATTGTAACATGGAATCTAATTAAAATAGATAGCAAAATCATGGATACAGTCCAACTTTTATGTCCACCCAAAGGCAAAAACACAAATGTTTTGCAGTATTTGGCGTGCTGCGATGAGAAACACTAATTGTTAGCTTTCGACAATATTTTTAACTCCATTTTCATTACCAAATTCCATTACCAATTCCAATACCAAAATCGACAAGACTGAACTGCCTGTGCTTATAAAGTACTTACGCATTTTTCTTAACTTTTCAGTTTGTACATACTTATAAAATAGTAGTAGTAGTAGTAGTAGTAATAATAATAATAATAATAATAATAATAATTGCTCACCAGAGGTGGATTCTGTGGCAGCCGTACAGTTTTCACCAGCACAAGTAATTGGGGTTGTTTTCTCAGTGGTAGTAGTAGGTGTTGTCCTATCTAAAATAAAAAAATGTTGAGTCAGTTCATAATTAAGAGACTGGACTATACAGCCCTAAAGACAACCCCATTTAGGAATTAAACAAAGTATTGGGCATTTTACAGTATATGCTGCATTTTCAATGAAAGCTGTTGGAGACATTTTGGTGCTTTAGAAATGTACTAAAAATACTAAATACTAAAATTATTATTATTATTATTATTTATTTATAAAGCGCCAACATATTCCGTGGCGCTGTACAATGTAAGAAAACAAACAAGGGATACATAATGATACAGACAATGATATACATGAAATATGAACACTGATACAAGATACAGCACTGCTGATTACAACTTGATTTAACATGATGACTAAAATGTATAAATTTCTAACAGTGTGCAAGCAATTAAATTAATAACAGTCCATGACACAAAAGGGTGAGAGCGGTAAAGAGGGTAAAATAATAATAACAATAATAATAATAATAATAATAATAATAATAACAATAATTTCTCACCAGTGGAGGATTCATTGGCTGCTGGGGGTAATACAGTGATCACTGTACAGTTTTCATCAGCACAAGTAACCGGAGTGGTTGTCTCAGTAGTGGTAGGTGTTGTCCTTGCTGAAACAAGAAAAAGTTGAGACATCAGTGCAACAATGATGTCACACAACAATTTGGTGATGTGTGAAAAATACTCTCCACCGAGTACAGTTTTCCCAATTGTGTTGGAGAGCTATTGTATTATTACCTAACACACATTTTTTTTATCTCAATACCTAATAAGGAACTCTCCCTGCTTTTTTATTTTTTATTTTTTTTATGACTTCTGCTCATTAAAAAAATGGAATTCAAATAATAATTATATGGATATACCACTCAAGTGCAAGCACATGAATTTACAATATCATAAAATCACAGAAAATAGAAACATAACAGTATAGCTGCACGTGTGAGAATATATTTACTTTATTGTTTGTATGTCACAATTAAACAACCTATACATTGGGTATCTCTGCATACATACACACATCACAGATGTATATATCGTTGTAACGGTTATATCAGATTTCATCTTCCTGGGTTTGTAGACCTATGCAGATGGTGACTGCAGCCATGAGATTAAGATACACTTTTTGCTTGGGAGAAAAGCTATGGCTAATTTGAACAACAGACTAAAGTTTTGAGATGTAATTTTACCAACAAAGATCAGGATAGTTAAGTTATGGTCATCCCAGTAGTAACGTGCTAGTCACTATGCAATATTACAGCAACTAAAACGTTTAAAGCTTGGAGCATAGCTCCCACTTTAAAGGTTGAGTCTGAACTGGAATTATGTATCTGCTTCCCAGTGGTAACACTTGGCTGTTAAAGTTGGACTATAAATAGGATCAAGTGTAGAAAAGGTATGCTTTTGAACTTTGGGTGTGGAGAAAGCTTCAGAAAGTTCCATGGACTGTCAGAAGATCTAACCAGTCAATACGTATGAAATAAAGCCAGCGTGTTTACTAGAAGGGTAAGTACTACTATTAAAACTTAAATATTTTGGACGCATAGGAAAAGACTGGATTCTTTGAAGAAATCCATAGAAAGACAGGATATTTGAAAATAATATAAGGGAAGGGGAAGGGAGGGGAAACTAAAGTCAAAATTCTGGGTCTGTGAATAAAAGTATTAGAGGCAGATGATCAGCAGGACAGCCAGGAAATGTGGATTGTTCAACAATAACATATAAATATGGCAGGAGAGGAATACGAGGGGGGAGAGAAAGGGGTAGGGAAGAGGGAGGGTGGAAAAATAGAAGGGGTGGGATAGGAAAAGAGGTAAATTCCCACCTCAGATCCATCCATACAGTTATTGTAAGAAGTACAAAACTGTCCATGTGCTAAATTATGTGAAACGGTGAAAAAAAATTAAAGTGTCTCTACTCTCGTGTGTGTGTGATAAATGGTGAACTATACAAACAAGTAAAGAGTATCAAAAATACTGAAAAGTAATAGCCTTTAAAATTGTGCTTCATGAAACATGTGAGTTAAAAACACCTAATAAGTATGTACTGACACGTACAAATGTTACTATGATAACTACAAATCCCAGTGTGTGCTCATGATTATTTAAACCAATTCTTGTTCCCTTACTTACCAGTGGAGGGTTCAGTGGCTGTTGGGAGTAAAGTCGTGATGACTGTACAGTTTTCATCAGCACAAGTAATTGGGGTGGTTTTGTCACTGGTAATAGGTGTTGTCCTATCTGAAATAAAATAAGACATGTCATCACTGCAACAGTCTCATTATTTCTGTTTCATAATAAAGAGACTGGAACATACAGCATTTAAAGGGGTTCTTCCGCGAAATAGAAAAAAAATAAAAAGTGGTTTATTTATAAACTATTAAAAATCCTCTTCAAATAGTGCGAAAAGTGTTTTTAAAAAATGAATAGTTTCATCAAAGTAACACGTAATGTAATCAGTGACAGATGTCGGCCAGGGAGGCTAATCCATTTGTTAGGGGGGTTTTTTTGTACTATAATATCACAAACATAACTGCTGCGTACCTAGTTGACAGTTCTGTAGTCCGTTGCTGTCAGGAATGGCTCTTACAATTAGAATAACGGCTGTTATCTCCCGGAGCTCTGCGCAGTTATTTATTTTAGTTTCACGGAGGGAGAGCGAGGACCCCGGAAGCAATGAATCAGGCAGAGGGAGAGCAGCTGATCAGTGAGAACGTAATTTGTTGACGTCGTTGCCCGGCAACCAGACTACGGCGTGTATGCAGAATCCTCTTTATCTCCTGAAAGCGAGTGATCTCTTTGTCGCTGCAAGATTTATGGGTTTGTGTTTTCTTATTAACTTTTAGCTGCCTGGAGAACTCAACACAAACCAATAAATCTTGCAGCGACAAAGAGATCACTCGCTAGAGGATTCTGCATAGACACCCTACGTTCTCACTGATCAGCTGCTCTCTCTCTGCCTGATTCATTGCTCCGGGGTCCTCTCTCTCCCTCCGTGAAACTAAAATAAATAACTGCGCAGAGCTCCGGGAGATAACAGCCGTTATTCTAATTGTAAGAGCCATTCCTGACAGCAACGGACTACAGAACTGTCAACTAGGTACGCAGCAGTTATGTTTGTGATATTATAGTACAAAAAAAAAAAAACCCCTAACAAATGGATTAGCCTCCCTGGCCGTCATCCGTCACTGATTACATTAGGTGTTACTTTGATGAAACTATTCATTTTTTAAAAACACTTTTCGCACTATTTGAAGAGGATTTTTAATAGTTTATAAATAAACCACTTTTTATTTTTTTCCTATTTCGCGGAAGAACCCCTTTAAGACAATCCCACTTAGGAATTAACATAAAGGTATTGGGCATTTTACAGTAAATCCTGTGTCTGCAATTAAAGCCGTTGGAGACATTTTGGTGCTCTAAAAATGTACCAAAAAGTTTTGAATCAAGTTGATTTCGTATATTTCCATAAATAATAATGATAACAACAACAATAATTATTTCTCACCAGTGGAGGATTCATTGGCTGCTGGGGGTACAACAGTGATCACCGTACAGTTTTCATCAGCACAAGTAACTGGAGTGGTTGTCTCGGTAGTCCCAGCTGAAACAAGAAAAGAATCAAGACATCAGTACGACAATGACGTCACACAACAATGTGGTGACGTATAAAAAATACTCTCCACCAAGTACAGTTTTCCCAGTTTTTGAGAAGAGGTATTGTATTATTCCCTTATCACACTATTTTTTTTCCCTCTCAATTCCTAATCAGGAACTATCCCTGTTTTTTTTTTTTTTTTTTTTAGGAAGGATGAGTTCTGCACATTAACAAATACAGAATTCAAATAATAATTATATGGATATATCACTCAAGTGCAAGCACTGGAATTTATAATATCATAAAGCCACAAAAAAGAGAAACACACCAGTATAGCTGCATTTGGTAGAATATATATTCACTTTATTGATTGTATGTCACAATTAAACAACCTATACATTGGATATCTCTGCATACTAGTGATGATGAGCGCAATGATCTAATTACAATTACGCAAAATTTCACGTAACTTGTGAAATTACGATTATGGCCATAATCGTAGATTCGTAATTTTGCTAGATTATACACAGTTTCGCATTTATGATCGATTTTCGTAATTATCATTTTTGTAACGGAAATGAATCGGAATTTCGTGTTTACCACTGAAATTCATCCGTTCTCGAAATTGTGTTCCAGTCCAGAGCCTCCTGATACATTTAAAGTGACAGCACGTGCAGGGACCTTTGCAATATCAGAGATCGCAAGGCCCAAAACCAAGTGTCCAAAACAACACGTCTCAGCATGCATGATCAGTAAGTGCACCTTGGCCAAGAGCACCAGTCTTAGAAGTGGCTGCAGGTAGAGGTTCCTGATACATTTAAAGCGACAGCACGTGCAGGGGCCTTTGCATTAACAGATATTTCGATGCCTAAAATCAAGTGTCTCAGCATGCATGACTGCTAAGTGCACCTTGGCAAAGAGCACCTGTCTTAGACGTGGCTGCAGGTAGAGCCTCAGGATACAATTAAAGTGACAGCACGTGCAGGGGCATTTGAATTATCAGTGATTGCAATCAATGAGTGACTTTCCTGAGTTTAGCAATTACTTAAATTTGCATAATGACTATTAAAAAACAAATTACGGCCATTTTCCTAATTAAAATAACTGTTTGTATAGAAAACACGAAATTACAAAATTTTGTGTTAAACACTAAATTTTCACCCAAAGTTACATGATGGAAATATCGCTTATGGAATTCCAAATTAATGTTTGTATGGCAATTACGAAATTACATTTCAGGAATGTAGTGGCAAAATTTGCGCTTGTAATTACGGAAACATGAAAATTGTCTCCAGAGAGGGGAAATGAGACAGGGGGAGGAAGAGGGAGGAGCAGGGTGGAAAAATAGGAGGTGGCATAAGAAAAGAGGTAAAACCACAACCCCATTCACTTTTTCTCCTACGTTTTTTCCTAGGAGATAATTTTTCATCTTCTGATTAAAATAATGTTTCAGCTCTCTGCAATTCAAAAGGTATCAAAAAGTAGGTGAAAAAGTACTACCAAAATTATTCTGAGTGTTTTCTTGCTAGCTGGTGGCTTAAAAGGCAGTTTCTTAATAAGATGAGAAAATATTACCTAGTAGAAAATTTGGAGAAAAATGAATTGCATAAGGCCTATTGTTCTGACCTAGAAGGAACTTATAGTAGTAGGATGCTACCATTTCTTAATGATACTAATAATAATGAATTCTTACCAGTGGTGGGTTCAGTGGCTGTTGGGAGCAATGTTGTGATCACTGTACAGTTTTCATCAGCACAAGTAATTGGAATAGTTATCTCAGTAGTGGTAGGTGTTGTCATATCTGCAACAAGATTATGTTGTGAGGCATTAGTGCAGCAATAAATATAAATTACTCTAATCAGGTAATATTCCTTCTGAAGGTTTGTGGGTATCATTCCTTACTGTTATTTTCTTCTTTGAAGTCTACAGAGTCAGCTATCCCCAGTCCCTTGTAAGGAGATACAAATAAACTAATAGTGATGGGCCGAACATCAAATTTTAGGTTCCCGAACTTTGAACACGAACTTCCGCAACAGTTCGCAAATCTGGCGACTCTGCGAACCGTTATAGACTTCAATGGGCAAGCAAATTTTAAAACCTATAGGGGCTGTTTCTGACCACGGAAGTGATGGAAAAGTTGCCTCAAGGGGCCTAACACCTCCATGAGGGCATGTCGGAAGGGGATCCATGGCAAAAGTCCCAGCAAAAGTTACGTAGTTGACGCAAAGTTGTGTTTAATCTCTAATGGGCAGAAATCACAGTACATTCCTACATTTTTGGAATTAAGGGCTTTAAAATGCTCCATCATGCGTACACGGCGATGAGGTAGTGTAAGGGATATGCTTGGTTCACACTGACAGATGAAACACCGTGTTTAATGCACTGCAAACAACTGCAAAGAGCTTTAGTGATAATGTCAGATCAGCAAATTATTGTTTTTACCAGTTGACACCTACAGGACATAAATGTTAGTCCTCTCTGTGGCAGTCTTTGTGTAGTGGTGTTTAGTGGCCACTGTGCTTGTGCGCATGTTCATGGGAGTGCAGGCGATTGCAGTTTTCTAGTCTCTATGATCAGGCAGAGAAAGCTTATTGGCATTTCGTGACCAAAAAACACTGATTCTGCACTGAGGCCTTGCTGAGTGGGGTGAGGGGTCAAAGTTTGGCTCTATTATAATGTGTAGGGAGCGAATTGAACACACCATGTGCTCGCCTCAGGGGGCAAAGGCAAACACCCCTTGTTCGCTGTGAACTATCTGCCGGCAGAACAGTTCGGGCTATCTCCATAAACTAATCTGTATTAGGGATGTGAGAGGAAACCCATGCAATCATAGCGAGAACACACAAACTCCATGCACATAGTGCCCTGCCTTGGATTAGAACCAGTGACTAAGCACCGCAAGGCAAGAGTGCAAGTCACTAGGCCACCATGCTGCTTATAGAAGAAACACATAAAGCCATTGCACAGACTACATTCTTTCTTACATTTGTATCTTATTATATCTTATCTGTTAGATGAGATATAATAATATCTGTTAGAGATATGTCAGCTTTCTTGCATTGAATATAATTAATATAATTGCATTGTTTATAATTAGCCATTATATCTCCCAGCATTGTTCTATTTTTTCATTGCATATACTGTATTCAGGCCCAAAATTTACCTCACAGGAGCCTATAGGCACAGATGTCCTGGCACCTTAGACTCCTCCCCCCATGAACCTACAAATCCCACTAAACTGCACTGCAAGTGTGCTGGCTGGCCCAGCTGTCACTTCTCCCTTGCTCCCTTTGCTCGTCATAGGTAACTACAGGTGTCCCTCAGTATTAAGTAGCTAGAGGTGCCCCTGAATAAAGGGAGATCTCGGGAGTGGAATGCAGAGAGCTGGGGGAGTATCCTCTCATTCACACTCTTATCAGGACTCTGCCAGGGAAGGAGGAGCTCAGGGAGGGGAGTGAGCCGCTTTTCCATTATCAGGCGCCTGTAGCCATGTGCCTATAGTGCCTTATGGTAAGTCCAGCCCTGACTGTATTGCAACAGTTTAAGCGAGGCTCACAAGGGTCAGTTGCATAATGCATGCGTTATAATGAGTTGAGTTATAATAACTGTGAACTGCAATGGAGACTTTACATAGATTGTAATACAAAGCCTGCATGCAACGAGTTAAAATAACGTGTTCAGTTACAATGCCATACTGTGAACTGGCTCATAAAATTATATGGGCAGTGAGCTGACATGCAGAATTATTCTGCAGCACAACTGACCACTGTGAACAGGGCCTAGAATTTTTTTTTTGTTTAAAACAAATCCATGAGGATTCAGAGCCCTGAATTCCCAGAGGGGAGAAACCTGAATAGTTAAAGGGATTTTGAAGTGAGAGGTATATGGAGGCTGCTATTTTTATTTCCGTTTAAACAATACCAGTTTCTTGGCAGTGCTGCTGATCCTACCAGCATCAGTAATGTCTAAGGCTACATTTCCTATTCATTGCATTACATGATGCATGCGGTGTGCAAATTCTGATGGCTCTGCTGTGCAGAATTTAGTCTGCACAGCCCTGCGCACAGATTCTATTTATAGTGGAAACAGGCCCATTGACTTGTATTGTCATGCAAATCTGCATGCAGACAATACATGTAAATTTGCGTTAGTGAAAATAGGCCCTCGATGACACGCCTACAACAAGTATGCAGCTAATCTTGTCAGATTTTTGTCATAGACATCTGATCTGCTGCATGCTTGTTCAGGGTCTATGGCTAAAAGAATCAGAGGCTGAGGATCACCAGGAGTGCCAGGCAACTGGTTTTGTTAAAAAAGGAATAAATATGGCAGCCATCATATTCCCTTCACTTTAAGTGTGTCCTTTAAGGATGATCAGTACAGTCCTGTCAGAAGCTGAAAGCAGTTCAATAGCCTTGAAGACTAAACAAACACCAGTTTTCTTTACACATACCTATTATACACTCTTCTTCTTCATCTTCAATACAGGGCATTGGTGTAGTAGTTGGAGGATTAGCTGAAATTAGGCCATTTTAAAAAAGTTCACTGCAATGTTACTGTACACTAAAAGTAAAGGAAAGTGAGTCTGGAAATGCAGCTGGAAGTTTTGCATCCAATTGGATCAGGGTGCTACTACAGTTTATTTAGGGATAATAATGATTTCTTACCAGTGGAGGGTTCAGTGGCTGTTGGAAGTGAAGTCGTGATCACTGTACAGTTTTCATCAGCGCAAGTAATCGGAATGGTTATCCCAGTAGTAGTAGTAGTAGTGGTAGGTGTTGTCCAAGCTACAATAAGAAAATGTTGAGGCATCAGTGCAGCAATGTATGAAAAATTACTTCAATCATCACAGTTGTTTTTAATCATTTTTTTTTGGGGGGGGGGGGGGACCCACATAGACATAGGGGAAACATCAAACTCCCTGCAGAGAGTATCCTGACTGGAATTTTAGCCAGGGACCCAGCACTGCAAGGCAACAGTGCCATCTACCATGCACACATGCCACCCAAAAAAGGAAGACACAAATCTATTGTGCAGACTACATTCTTTTTTACATTAGCTTTTAACCCTCTAGGAGCTGATTTATTTAGAGGTTTGCCAGTTCTCTGGGTTAATTTATTTTGGGACATGTTTTTTTAATTTCTTCTTAGTTACATTTCCACTTCTTATTTATGGCCACTTGTCACTAGGGGACAGTGTGAGACAATAACGGAGGACTTCTGCTTTCAGTTTCTATATTTTCTGTTAGTAGAGAGAGATCAACGCATTCACAGAATTTACAGCACAACGAGTTCTGCCGACTGAGGTCAAAAGCAGCGCACTTATCTCAAACTTCATAACTCTATTGATGCTGCTAATGGATTAAATATATTTTAGCTCTCTTGAAATCTTGCAGTCAGGGGCATAACTAGAGGGAAGCAGGACCTGTGATCGCAGGAGGGGCCCAGAGTTGTGGGAGGCCCCAACTACCAACCTTCCCTTCCTCTGATACAGGGACTATACTTCAGATCAGGTGGTTGTTGTGGCTACACTTGTTATGGGTGTGAGGAGCATGATGGCCACACTTGTTTTATTATGACCCTTTTGAGATGGGCCCCAAGGGCATGAAGAGCCATGGGGTGGAGGAACCAAAAGAAAAGGCCTGACCCATGGTTTTATTTTATGAGAAGAGACAGGTGACACCATTCAGGCACAACTTTTTTTGGGGGGGGGACTGTGGAGTGCATTTATTGTTTAAAGGAAACAGGAGGTGAAAATAAACGCATGAGAGAAATAATTATATCTATCCTCCTTCTACTTAAAATGACTTTTTAAGTCTTTACTGTTTCATTGACTCATTCATTGATAGTATACTAGAGCAAAACTAACACTTATGAACTATTCACCCTTTTTTCCTCTTTCTTGCTCTCAGAAGCCATTTACTGACAGGAAAGTGTTTTATGGCTGCAATTCCTTATCAGTGATGGTTATGCTGTATCCTTACCCACACAGAAACTGTCACTTGCATACGTGATATTTAACTCTTTCAGGCAGAGGAAGTAACAAAGGAATACAGCATAGTTATTTGAGTGCTTGGCATTGTACATACCCATGTCTATCTCATCATGTGACATGACACCTCGGGTATCTTTTAAGTGTAATACGCTGTGCATATTTGTGCATCATTTGTCTGTTATGGTGCCCATACACCATACAATAAAAACGTTTGATTTTCCTGTTTATTCGATCTAAATGATCAAATCGAATGAAAGTTGAAAATATTTTTTTTTCGATCGAGAAATTCGAACGATTATCCCGTTTTTTCGAGAAAAATATGATCGGACATACTGGAAAAATCTTTATATTCGATCTAACTGAATAATCAAACTAAATTATCTAATCGAAAAAAATGAAAAATTGTACCATGTATGGCCACTTTTAGGAAGATGTAGAATGTTTCCCTTATATTGTCCAACCTTAGATTATAAGATTCAACTAGTGTAAGTCTACCTGTTGTACAGTCTTCTTCATCATCTTCAGTACAGGGCAATGGTGTAGTAGTGGGAGGTGTAGCTGGAATAAGAAAATGTTAAAAATGCAATGCAATGTTGCTGTAACGGTGTACTAAAAATGAATTCATTACAAAACAAATCTCTACTATTTGCATGGGAAGGACATGGTTTAACTCCGCTTTTTATGTATTTTTATTGCAAAGAACATGGGAATGGAATATTCTCCCATTCCTTGCATCATTACATTACCTGATATGGGAGCAATATAATATGCCAGCTGATGCCTTGCATCTAATACTTTTAGCCATAGACCCTGAATAAGCATGCAGATCAGATGTCTCTGTATAAAGTCTGACTGAATTAGCTGCATGCTTGTTTCAGGTGTTTTTTTTTTCAAACACTTCTAATACCAGTGAGATCAACATGACTGCTATGCAACTGGTATTGCTTAAAAGGAAATAAATATGGCCAGATGGAAAATTTAGGTCAACCAGATGTGTCAGGGAGCAGTGGTAGACAATAACTTTGCAAAGAATTGAACAGTGCAACACTGCGGTTTAAAATATTTGCTGTAGATTTCACTGTGGATCCAATCTAATCAAAAATAGTTTAACAATCTCGACCATTGGCCAAGATACATCAGGGAATTGCCAAAGGAGAGGGAAATTAGGGACATGAATGGTAGTGAGCCCTGGGGTTGGGGTGGGATAGAGGTATAGTGGATAAGCAGACTGTGGACATTTTTTTAGATTTACAGTTCATTTATGCTCCTCTCAGTCTGCGGCATGCTGTGACATAGTGTGCAGCGATTGTCACTGTGGATTCCTCCTCTCAGTCTTTGGCATGCTGTGACATAGTGTGCAGCGATTGTCACTGTGGATTCCTCCTCTCAGTCTGTGGCATGCTGTGACATAGCGTGCAGCAATTGTCACTGTGGATTACTCCTCTCAGACTGTGGATTGCTGTGACATAGTGTGCAGCGAATGTCACTGTGGATTCCTCCTCTCAGTCTGTGGCATGCTGTGACTAGTGTTGGGCGAACAGTGTTCGCCACTGTTCGGGTTCTGCAGAACATCACCCTGTTCGGGTGATGTTCGAGTTCGGCCGAACACCTGACGGTGCTCGGCCAAACCGTTCGGCCATATGGCCGAACTAAGAGCGCA
Source organism: Hyperolius riggenbachi (assembly GCF_040937935.1). NCBI lineage: Eukaryota > Metazoa > Chordata > Amphibia > Anura > Hyperoliidae > Hyperolius > Hyperolius riggenbachi. The sequence continues at coordinate 48,913,898 of NC_090648.1, forward strand.
TGGCCGAACGTTCCCCGAACGTTCGGCTAGCGCTGTGATTGGCCGAACGGGTCACGTGGTTCGGACCCGAACGCGCTCTGATTGGCCGAACTGTCACGTGGTTCGGGTAAATAAATACCCGAACCACGTCATATCTCCGCCATTTGTCTGTGGGTTTAGCTTTGGGTAGGCAGGCAGGGTAGTTCGCGCTCCAGCCACGCTAGCCAGGGTCCCCCCCAGTCATTGTGTGTCGCTGCTGGGAATAGTAGTACACCGCTCGCTCAGCATTCTGTTTACTGCCACTCTGTGTACCTCGCTCAGCCACACTATATAGCATTCTGTTTACTGCCACTCTGTGTCTGCTGGGAATAGTAGTACACCGCTTGCTCAGCCACACTATATAGCATTCTGTTTACTGCCACTCTGTGTACCTCGCTCAGCCACACTATATAGCATTCTGTTTACTGCCACTCTGTGTCTGCTGGGAATAGTGGTACACCGCTCGCTCAGCCACACTATATAGCATTCTGTTCACTGTTCTGTGTCTGCTTGGAATAGTGGTACACCGCTCGTTCAGCCACACTATATAGCATTCTGTGTACTGTTCTGTGTCTGCTGGGAACAGTAGTACACCGCTCGTTCAGCCACACTATATAGCATTCTGTGTACTGTTCTGTGTCTGCTGGGAACAGTAGTACACCGCTCGCTCAGCCACACTATATAGCATTCTGTTCACTGTTCTGTGTCTGCTGGGAATAGTGGTACACCGCTCGCTCAGCCACACTATATAGCATTCTGTTCACTGTTCTGTGTCTGCTGGGAATAGTGGTACACCGCTCGCTCAGCCACACTATATAGCATTCTGTTTACTGTTCTGTGTCTGCTGGGAATAGTGGTACACCGCTCGCTCATCCACACTATATAGCATTCTGTTCACTGTTCTGTGTCTGCTGGGAATAGTGGTACACCGCTCGCTCAGCCACACTATATAGCATTCTGTTCACTGTTCTGTGTCTGCTGGGAATAGTGGTACACCGCTCGCTCAGCCACACTATATAGCATTCTGTTCACTGTTCTGTGTCTGCTGGGAATAGTGGTACACCGCTCGCTCAGCCACACTATATAGCATTCTGTTTACTGTTCTGTGTCTGCTGGGAACAGTAGTACACCGCTCGCTCAGCCAGAGTATATAGCATTGTGTTTACTGCCACTCTGTGTACACCGCTCAGCCAGACTATATACCATTGTTTACTGACACTCTGTGTACACCACTCAGCCACACTATATACCATTGTTTACTGACACTCTGTGTACACCGCTCAGCCAGACTATATACCATTGTTTACTGCCACTCTGATTCTGCTGGGAACAGTAGTACACCGCTCGCTCAGCCAGACTATATACCATTGTTTACTGACACTCTGTGTACACCGCTCAGCCAGACTATATACCATTGTTTACTGACACTCTGTGTACACCACTCAGCCACACTATATACCATTGTTTACTGACACTCTGTGTACACCGCTCAGCCAGACTATATACCATTGTTTACTGCCACTCTGATTCTGCTGGGAACAGTAGTACACCGCTCGCTCAGCCAGACTATATACCATTGTTTACTGACACTATATAGCAGACTATATAGCATTGTGTGTACACCGCTCAGCCAGACTATATGCCATTGTTTACTGACACTCTGTGTACACCGCTCAGCCAGACTATATACCATTGTTTACTGACACTCTGTGTACACCGCTCAGCCAGACTATATACCATTGTTTACTGCCACTCTGATTCTGCTGGGAACAGTAGTACACCGCTCGCTCAGCCAGACTATATACCATTGTTTACTGACACTCTGTGTACACCGCTCAGCCAGACTATATACCATTGTTTACTGCCACTCTGATTCTGCTGGGAACAGTAGTACACCGCTCGCTCAGCCAGACTATATACCATTGTTTACTGACACTATATAGCAGACTATATAGCATTGTGTGTACACCGCTCAGCCAGACTATATACCATTGTTTACTGACACTCTGTGTACACCGCTCAGCCAGACTATATACCATTGTTTACTGCCACTCTGATTCTGCTGGGAACAGTAGTACACCGCTCGCTCAGCCAGACTATATAGCATTGTGTTTACTGCCACTCTGTGTACACCGCTCAGCCACACTATATAGCATTGCGTACTCTGCCAGTCAGTGTGTATATTGCTGGGATCAGTAATACTCCACTCACCGTCAACCACTATATGAGCTCAACATGAGTTCCCCAGAGACCTCCGCTGTGAGCAGCACTCCCAACAACAGCAACAGCCAACGCCCCACGCAAGCTATAACATCCACCCCAGCAGCCAGTGGTCAGCAGCAGCCCTCCCCGGAGGAGAACGTTGTGTCCATCAGTCCGTCGCCAGAGCGATTAATGAGGGCTGCCATTGAGGAGATGATGGGGCCTGATGTGGAGGAGGAGGTCTGGCTCAGGCCAGCATCCCAAGTTAATGTTGAGGACGATGAGGGGTCTGTGTCTGGGGATGTTGGGGTGGCAGAGGTGGTGGGTGGGTCAGACTCAGGAGAAGAGTTGTATGATGAGGATGATGATCGGGACCATCTGTATGTGCCTCAGAGTCCGACCCCGGAAAACATGTTGTATCGTGTGTTTAGGTACTAAAATCTGCGTTCCCTCCCAGTAGTGTTGGGCGAACAGTGTTTGCCACTGTTTGGGTTCTGCAGAACATCACCCTGTTCGGGGTGACTATATAGCAGACTATATAGCATTGTGTTTAATGCCACTCTGTGTACACGGCTCAGCCACACTATATAGCATTGTGTTTACTTCCACTCTGTGTCTGCTGGGAACAGTAGTACACCGCTCACCCGCCACTGTATAGCATTGTGCTCTGTGTCACTGCTGACAATAGTGGTACACCGCTCACCCACCACTGTATAGCATTTCTGTACTGCCACTGTACTGCTGCCAGTCAGCGTGTACTTTAAGGATAAGTGAAATGAGGAAGAAATCCGGTGAAAGAGGGAGGGGCAAGGGAAGAGGTGTTTCCCCTGACGGTTCACGTACAGGCCACAGGGGAGCACCCAAGAAAACCCACTCAATACTGCCCATGTTGTCCAGGACAACAACCCTCACAGATCCAAAAGAACAGGACCAGATAATTACTTGGATGACCTCTCAAGCGTCCAGCAGTGGGTTAAGCAGCACCAGCACATCACGCACGAGGTCCGAGTCCTCAGCCAGTTAAAGTCTGGGCTTTCTTTGAAGACTGCACTGAGGATGTTACCATGGCGATTTGCAAGGTGTGCAAGACCCGCCTGAGCAGGGGGAAAAGTATTAACAACCTCTCCACCACCAGCATGAGCCGCCACATTCTATCCAAACATCCCACTCTGTGGGCAAACGCGGCAGGACAGGGTACCACCAGCAACACTGCCTCCCTTGGGTTCACCAGACTCACCACCAGACCCGCCTCAGCAGCAGCAGTAGCCCAGCCATTGCGTGGTTCACAACATTCACAAACATCAGACGATGCTGACACTGTCACTTTCCGGACTAGTGCTCTTGAGGTCTCCCAGTGTTCATCAAACACAACAACCAACAGCCCTTCGGTGTGCAGCGCTACGGTTGAGTTGTCTGTTTCTGAGATGTTTGAGCACAAGAGGAAATTGCCAGCAAATGACCCCCGGGCCGTGGCAGTAACAGCCAGCCAGCATAGCCAAGCTTCTGGCCTGCGAAATGCTGCCATATCGAGTGGTGGAGACAAACAGCTTCAAGGGCATGATGTCAGTGGCCATCCCACGTTACGTGGTTCCCAGCCGCTACCACTTTGCGCGCTCTGCAGTGCCTGAGTTGCATGAGCACGTGGTCAGCTAAATAACCCGAAGCTTGAAGAATGCCGTTGCCTGCAAGGTTCACCTCACCACTGACACCTGGACGAGTGCGTTCGGCCAGGGTCGATACATCTCCCTTACCGCGCACTGGGTGAACCTTGTGGAGCCTGGCAGCGATTCCTCACCTGCTACGGCGCGGGTGTTGCCCACGCCGCAAACAGCTGGATAACAACAGCAGCACCTACCTCTCTGACTCCTTCTCCTCCAACGCATCTCAAAGCTGTACCTCATCCGGAAATGCTAACCCAGCACCAGCAGCAGTAGGATCGTGGAAGCAGTGCAGCACAGCTGTTGGCATGCGTCAGCAAGCGTTGCTGAAGCTGATCTGCCTTGGGGATAAGCAGCACACAGGGGAGGAAATTTGGAGGGGAATAAAGGAACAGACGGATTTGTGGCTGGCACCGCTGGACCTGAAACCGGGCATGAAGCTAGACACCTGGCACGAACTGGCAATGTACGCAATAGAGGTGCTGGCTTGCCCGGCAGCCAGCGTTATGTCGGAACGCTGTTTCAGTGCTGCCGGAGGCATCATCACAGATCGGCGTATCCGCCTCTCCACAGAAAATGCAGACCGTCTGACTCAAATTAAAATGAATCAATCCTGGATTGGAAACGACTACGCAACACTCCTGGACCCCAACCAAGTAACATGACCGATGAACATCTGGGATGGTTTAGCGTTTCCGGTCCCTGTTTATTGAACCTCTCATCTGTATTACATTTATGACTGCATGGCGGCAAAAAGCATTGCTGCTATATCCGCACGCTTTTTGTCCTCATGCAAGGCCTGGGTTGTTGTGTCTCACAAAGCGTGGCCTTCTCCTCCTGCGCCTCCTCCTGTTCCATCACGTGTGCTGCTGCTGCTGCTGGGTTAGCGTTGCCGCGTGGTCCCTGTTTATTGAACCTCTTATCTTTATTACATTTATGACTACATGGCGGTACAAAGCATGCTATCCGCACGCTTTTTGTCCTCATGCAAGGCCTGGGTTGTTGTGTCTCACAAAGCGTGGCCTTCTCCTCCTGCGCCTCCTCCTGTTCCATCACGTGTGCTGCTGCTGGGTTAGCGTTGCCGCGTGGTCCCTGTTTATTGAACCACTTATCTTTATTACATTTATGACTGCATGGTGGTACAAAGCATGCTATCCGCACGCTTCTTGTCCTCATGCAAGGCCTGGGTTGTTGTGTCTCAAAGCGTGGCCTTCTCCTCCTGCGCCACCCTCCTCCTGTTCCATCACGTGTGCTGCTGCTGGGTTAGCATTACCGGTCCCTTTTCCTGGAACCTCTTATATGTATTACATTTATGACTGCATGCCGACAAAAAGCATGTTACCTGTGCAAAGAAAACAGACATTTCCCGCATTTAAAAGACAGTTTTCCCTTTGAAACTTTAAAATCGATTTTCTCAAAAACTATAAGCTCTTTTTGCTAAATTTTTTTTTCCTCTTGTACCCACTCCCAAGGTGCACATACCCTGTAAATTTGGGGTATGTAGCATATAAGGAGGCTTTACAAAGCACAAAAGTTCGGGTCCCCATTGACTTCCATTATGTTCGGAGTTCGGGTCGAACACCCGAACATCGCGGCCATGTTCGGCCTGTTCGGCCCGAACCCGAACATCTAGATGTTCGCCCAACACTAGCTGTGACATAGTATGTAGCGATTGTCACTGTGGATTCCTCCTCTCAGTCTGTGGCATGCTGTGACATAGTGTGCAGCAATGGTCACTGTGGATTCCTTTTCTCAGTCTGTGGCATGCTGTGACATAGTGTGCAGCGATTGTCACTGTGGAGTCACTGCACACAATGATCTATCAAAAATCTATGTGCCGTGTATTGAGGGATTCAAGCCTTCTGATCAGATTTAGATCAGAGAGATTATTGACAATGTAAGCCAGTATGGCCAACTCTGGTATTAAATTGTGATCAGGTTCAGATTCTCCTAAAGGGAACCTGAACTGAGTAAAATTATTTAAAATAAACACATGATATAGCTGAAAATGAATATTACATACTAACCTCACCATCAGTTCCTCTCAGAAGCTCACTATTTTTTCTTACAGTGATCCCATCCAGTTCTGACAATATTTTGTCAGAACTGAAATATACCAGTTGCTGTCAGTTATATATCAGCTTCTGCCAGTTACAACTGAATGTGCAAGGTAATGTCCATGTTTCCCTATGGCTCAAGTAGGGATATTACAGTTTAACAGTGTGCTGACCAGGAAGCTTTTATGGGGTAATGGCCATTTTCAAAATGGAGGACAGATACTTCCATTGATCACAGTGGACAAACAGGATGCAGGAAAGGAGAAAGAGATTGATAAGGAGACTACACAGGAGGTAAGTATGACATGCATATGTTTGTTTTGACTTTTTATGTTCAGTTCTGGTTCTCTTTAAACATACTTGTTGTGCATCCTTGTTCATCATCATCTTCACTACAGGTGTCTGGTGTTGTAGTGGTTGGTGCAGCTGAAAATAGAAAATAATGAGGTTTCAATCTTAAAATAACTATATTGAAAAAGTAGCTGACAATTAGACAACTACTGTAGAATGGAGATTTCACAAGCTTACATGCTTTAAATTTGCCATGAATAATCACAGTGATAAGGAATAGTAGTAGACGATATCCTAGAGGCGTAACTAGAAATCACTGGGCCCCCTGCAAAACTTTGGATGGGGCCCCCTCCACCCTGAATACGGACTGTCTACAAAACGTTGTATGATTTCTTATCAGTAGCTGAGCAGATGCAGTCATTAGAACAATTGTGCAGAGAATTGAAAGCTTTTTCTCTCTGTGCCGAGACTCCTCCAGCATTACTTCAGTACACAGCACTTGGGGAGGGGTAGAAAGGTTGGGGTAGAGCAGGTCTGCACACACAACCCTACTGAACACTGAATAGGGACTCTACAAATCTTTGTCTGCAAAACTTTGTATGATTCCTTATCAGTGGCTAAGCAGATGCAGTCATTATTACAATTGTGTAGAGAGCAAAAAGTTTTTTTTTCCTCTCCATGCCCTTAGTTGTCAGTCTCTCCCAACAGGACCCCCCTGCGGCTGCATCCCTTGCAGGGTCTGTTGTTACGCTTCTGGGATCTCCTCTTTTATATAGAATAAAAATGTGAGACTTTTCTTCAAACAGGACAGTAAATATGTACAGCTAGTGGGTGGAGGCCCCCAATAAGAATACAATACATTAAAACTGTTAAAAAAGAGAGGTGGTTCCGTGGTTGACTTACCTTGTCTGATACAAAAAGCGAATCATTTGGCATTTTAAGAAAAGTTTATTGCACAATGGTAGACAATGCATTTTGTAGGTACTTTTCCTACTTTTGTAGGTACTTTTCCTACTTTCTTGGGTCAATATCGATTGTCCCTGGTTGTTGCAGGGAACAGGAAACAAGTTCATCTTCATAGAGACACTCATTTCCTGTTTCCCACAGCACAATCTAGAGCTCTAGAGTCAGATTCATTTTCAGACAGTAGGGCGAAAAGCATGGAAGAGAAGATAGAACTTGGAAGAGGCCCTGATCTGGTCTCTGCTGCTCTTTCTAGGGAATCTGCTGCTGGCCTTACCGGGCACAATTGGGAAAAGACTACAAATATTGATGTGCAGAAAACAGTGAAGATAGCTCCACAATCCTGTTCAAAAGTTAATGAAGGGAGAAGGCTGCTGACTATGAATAGAAAGGCTGGTGGAATACTTGTCTGCTGAACTGTAATGGTCGGCCAATATTTTGGTGAGCGTTAAATTTTACTGCTTATGGATACACAGAGTGGTGGTGCCTCTTTTTGTGATCTTAGACACGGGCTGGTGTATCACTCTTGGTGGAGGATTCATTTTATGTGGTCCCTATACAGTATTACGCTATGTATTGTCTTCCTGTTTCTGAGCTGCAATTAGGAGGAAGAGGATAAAATACGAAGGACTACAACTGTTGTATAAGCGCTGCATATGCTGACTGTGATTTATCAGCCTACAAATCTGGTTAGAGTGATGCCTGCCAATAAAAAGATTGCATGCCAATATTGAAACGGAATATAGGATTTCACCAGGTTCAAGCTCATTCACTGTTTGGGACAGTGGTGCATGGACTTTTGTGCATATTGGGACTTTATTTATTTATTTTGGGTCCTGTGCTGATCGTTGTGTACTGACAGGTGTAGAGCGCCGCACTTAAAAGTTCTATTTTCATTTTTCAGGGTGTACATACCCACCCATTTGTGCGGTGAACCACCGGTCAGTCAAGTATATGCTTTAGGGTCTGTGACAAAGGTGTCAGGAGGAGCGCACATACCACATTGGTCATATGGAAGAGAAGATGTCTGCAGAATCTGTAGACCAAGTAAGCAGAGGTGAGTACTGCCACCCACTGTCTGGCTCTGTTTGGGGGACATCCGGGGCACCCCAGAATAGATCTGTGGCATGTGCCACTGATCTTTGGGGCTAGCAACATCCCTGGCAAGACTGTTGTTCACTACTATGCACTATGGACATAGCAATTGGTTTCCTGAATATAATTGAGTTAAAATTTTGTGTACAACTCGTCCAAAACATTTTTCATCCTACAAGTGATAATTATTTTTATGATTTCGCACAGTGTACCTTGCTTCTCTCTGTAAAAGGTTATGATCACCCATCTTAAGATTTCATAAAGCCTACCTGTTGTAGTTGTGCAATCTTCATTATCGTCTTCTGTACAGGGGTCTGGTGTTGTAGTAGGTGGCACAGCTGAAATTAGAAAATGTTGTTGTTCTAATGCTATATTAATGTAACTACTGTATATACTAAATATCATTAATCCCAAAACAGATTTGTACAGCTTGGATGAAGAGGTAATGTTTTATTGATATATAACCAGATTAAGGTTATGTGATACCTACCAGTAGTGATGGACAAACTTCCCGGAAATCAGTTCGCAAACAATTTTACATCCGTTTGTGAACCGGTGAACGTGGTGAACCCCCATAAACTTCAATGGGCAGGGGAACCCTAACACGTATAGGGACTATTTCTGGCAACAAAGCTGATTTAAACATTGTTTAAATGGTCCTAACACCTGGACCATGGCATGCCCGAGGGGGATACTTGGCAAAATTTCCACGTAAAAATATGTTTTTTTCATACAGAGCTGTTTTGTAATCTCTAAATCCCATTACATTTCTAAATTTGTGGAATAAAGTGCTTTAAAACATCCAATGTGTGTACACGTTGATTAGGTAGTGTAAGAATTAGGCCCGTTTCACCCTGACAGATGAAATGCACCGCAAACAATCACAAAGAACTGATGATGACCTGCAGTGCCAGGACAGTACTGTAAAGGTAACAGTAGTGGTGGACACTCAGGTGCTTTGGTGAACTGAATGTCACTTAACCTCCCTGGCGGTTAAATTTTTTTGCCAAATTGGCAAAAAAACTTTTTTTTTTTAATTTTTTTTTTGTTTCATGTAAAGCTACCAGAGTGGTAGCTACATGAAACACCACTAGAGGGCGCATGTGTCCCTCTAGTGCGATCGTCGCCGGCATCTATAGCAAACAGGGGAACGCGTATACAACGCGTTCCCCTGTTTGGCTTCTCCTGTCGCCATGGCGACGATCGGGATGACGTCATGGACGTCAGCCGACGTCCTGACGTCAGACACCTCCGATCCAGCCCATAGCGCTGCCCGGAACTCATTGGTCCGGGCAGCGCAGGGCTCTGGCGGGGGGGGGCCCTCTTTCGCCGCTGCGTGCGGCCGATCGCCGCAGAGCGGCGGCGATCAAGCTGTGCGCGCGGCTAGCAAAGTGCTGGCTGCGCGCACAGCAATTTACAGAATAAAAATCGCCCCACCAGGGGCTGAGATCTCCCCCTGCGCGGCATAGCCCGAGCTCAGCTCGGGCTTACCGCCAGGGAGGTTAATGTAAGAGAGAACAGAGGCGCCAGCAGAATAAAAGGTTCTAAAAGGCTTAAAATCCCTCAGGAGGTGGTGGTGGATTCGCCTTCCTGAAGCAGACAAGATACCGTAAGTTTTGTGACAAAAGGTTTATTAATATACTCCAAAACAAACAGTGCAACGCTTTTCACGGGTATGTTCCCGCTTCCTCAGGCAATAAACAGATAGGAGTACACTGTAAAGACAGAGACAGATAGCGTGTCCTTAGACCAATGTATACACGTGCTGATGATTTTTGGAGTATAGTTATGTTAATGTAAATAATGGGTAAACAATGCTGTAGTTAGAGGTATATTGGGAGAGGGGGTGAGGGGCTGTGTGAGGATTGTTATAAGAGTAAAAATCGTAGTGAAAAAAAAAAAAGGGGGGGGGGGAGGGTTGGGGAGAAAATAAGGGTGGCAAAACACAATGCAATCAGATGTAGTAAAATGCAGTAAAACAGACTCACCAGTATAGTCTCAAGGTCATGAATAGTGCACAAAGGTGCTTTGGTGAACTGAATGTCACTTAGTTCAGATGAGAGGTTCATGCAAAGACCACAAACCAAAATATATAGTTGCACTGTGCAGGTGAACTACACGCAGCAGTCAAGCAGAACACCATGGTCGGCAACAGCGCATGGCACAAAAGCACACAAAAAAGTAGGAAAAGTTCTAAAAAGGACTATGGAGTTCTCTAGTCAGTGCACTACTAGAAGTGCACTGGACACACAGAACAGCTATCTAACAATACCAAAAATAATATTTAAAAAAGTCCTGAAAACTACTATGGGGTTCTCTGGTCGGGAAACTACTAGGAGCAGTCCACCTCTCCAACAGCTTGTGTGCACTGGACACACAGAACAGCAAGCTTCCTAAGCTACCCCTGACTCAGCAGAGCTCTCTCCCTACTCTACCTAGCAAACACAGCAGTCACAGGCAGAATGTAAAATGACTGCTGTCCTTGAGTTTTTATGTGGGGGGTCCAGGAGGGAGAGATACCTCATTGGCTGCTGCAGTCTGTTGACATTTTTGGCTCCAATTTAACGTCTGATGATCGACGGCACTGATTTTCATCCAATTAGATAAAATTATTGAATGTAATGGTTGTGGCCACATTATTGCTAGATGTATGGCCATATTTAGATTGCAATGCAATATTCATAACTTACTTTGCTAAGATACAGTAGTTTTCTAGTCCCTTGCAAAACTGTCATCTCAACACGTTTTGCAGGTATATCCCGCTTCATCGGGCTATGAATGGAGCATATAACACATGCAGATCTGATACAAAGTTCAGCGCCTCTGTGAAAAGTTATTCTAAATAGATTAAAAATTATCTTCTAGGAAATAACTCAGATGAAAAAGGTAATTGCATATGGGCCATAGTGCCCCAAGGTGTTTATTTTCTTTATATTTGCATATCTAACACCATGACTGCATTTGTTATACATGAACCAGTTCATTCTCAGTAGTGTACAATATGTATCAGCATTTGCTGTATGTTGCCATCTGTTTTTATTTTCTTTTGTACTGACTTTTTTTGAGAGTAAAACAAAACAACAACAAAAAAAGTCATTTATCCCAAAACTGAATTTCATTCTTTTTGTTAATTCCAAGATCGTGTGTCTCAAGAGGCGTAACTAGATTTAACAGCCCCCCCCCTGCAACAATGATAGCGTGGGGCCCCCTTGGTCCCCGAACCCCATGCAGGTCACATGATCGGTAGCTGGCGAATAGCAGCAGAGAGTGTTCTGCTGCTAAGCAGCTTTAGAAATGAGGAAAAAAATTACACTTGCTCCAGCACACAGTTTTGCGAGTGAACAGGGAGTTTTTTTTCTAATTGGCTGCACTTGCGATTGGGGAGAGTGAGGAAGAGAGGCCCCCAAAGCCTCTGGGCCCCTCTGCGATGGCAGGAGTTGCAGGGGTGATTTATATGCGCATGTCTATATCAACAGATATGAGCTGCAGGTAATGTATAGTTTAAGTTGTAAACATGTCTGCACCTTTTCCTGAAACATTTGTTTTCTGGGCACGATGTGTTCTCTCTGTACTGCTTTAAAGAGGAACTCCGGTGAAAATAATTTAATAAAAAAAGAGCTTCATTTTTACAATAATTATGTATAAATGATTTAGTCAGTGTTTGCTCATTGTAAAATCTTTCCTCTCCCAGATTCACATTTTGACATGTATTACATGGTGACATTGTTACTGTGGGCAGGTTATGTAGCTGTTTCTAGCTGCTCTGGCTGTTACAGACAGCTTTAAACAGCCATTTCCTGTCTGTGAACATTGTTACATTGTGGCAGTTTGCCCAGAGTACCGCGGTATTCAGAGCCTCTTGTGGGAGGGGTTTCAGCACAAAATTAGTCACACAGCGCCCCCTGATGGTCTGTTTGTGAAAATCATTCTATTTCTCATGTAAAAGGGGGTATCAGCTACTGATTGGGATAAAGTTCAATTCTTGGTTGGAGTTTCTCTTTAAGCTACATACACACTTTGCAGCCTGGAAATATTGTTCTGGGAGTATTCCGGGAGTGATCGCCATGCAGACACACGTTACTGAGCAGATTGTTTGGATCTATGGGTGGGGGAGGAGGGGAAAAGCAAAATATAACCCAATGGAGAGGCCAAAATAGAGGAATAGTGGTTGGTCATTAGTGATCTAACATGAAAGACCACTAATGATATTGTTAATGGCATCTGGGGAAACGTGCCCAAAAGGAGATTTCTGAGCAATCATTTCTCAAAACATCGTGCCAGCTGACAAATGTCTAGCCTATGTATGCAACTTCTTTATGTTCATTTTTAATCAGCTGTATGTTCCTTTAGACCTACCTGTTCCACAGTCTTCTTCTTCATTCTCCGTACAGGGGTCTGGTGTTGTAGTGGGTGGAACTACCAAAATTATAATATGGTAAATATGAGAATATGTTAATGTTAAGCCCATACTTTCCTAGAATAACAGTACACAACCATGATCAAGGAATAAGGCAATGGTGATTGTATTTCCCCCCGCCTCAAAAAAAATGCTTTATGCTTTTATCCATTACAAAGAGTTAGGTTACAGACTGGCATTGCCCAGCAAGGTCTTACTAAAAAATGCTATGCAAAACAGACATTTATATTTTTAAAGGACAGGTGTGAGCAAAAAAAAAAAAGGAAGCCCCGGGTAAGTAGAGTTTTCTTTTTCTTTTCTTTTCTTTCCTCGCACCTGTCCTTTAACCACTTAAGGACCAGAGACCGCTGGTCCAATCCCGACAGAATCCCGACGAATCGCAGCACATACCCGTCGCAACCGCCGTCATCTCCGCTAGCCGGGACCCCCAGGACATAGACTCTGCCGTCTCTATGACGGCAGAGTCATGTGAGCCGGTCAGGAGCTGCTTTCATTGGCTCCTGACCCTGTTTTTCAATGTAAGCCAATGGGAACAGCTTACATTGAAAGACAGGGCCAGGAGCCAATGAAATCGGCTCCTGACCGGCTCACATGACTCTGCCGTCATAGAGACAGGCAGAGCCTGTGAGATGCGGCGAGAATCGTCGGGTTTGAGCGGCGCGATCGGCGGGTAGCGGCGGAGACGGCGGAGGCATGCTGCGGACAGTGATTGAAATCTACGCCCTGACAGCCAAAAGCCCACCAAAACAGGGCGTAGATTTCAATCACTGCGGTCCTTAAATGGTTAAAGCAGAAGGTATTTGGGATTATTCTGGTTGAAGTGAGCATATGAGGTATCCTACAACGCATCACTGCTGAATATGCAAATCATCTCGCTGTTGTCCCTGAAAGCTAAAAACATTACCAGAACCACTGGAATGCAATTATGTGTCAGTTTATAAGTTCTAGATCCTGCAATGTCCTAAAGGCCCATACACACGTCGGATTTTTGCGAACGACCCGTCGTTTGAACGTTCCGTCGTTCAGTCGTTCGCACGTCAAATCCGACGTGTGTACAGACTATCGTTCGGGTGATAAGACTGGTTTCCAGCGATCCGCCGGGCGGATCGCTGGAAGCCAGTCTTATCACGCGAACGATAGTCCGTACACACGTCTGATTCCGCGTGCGAACGACTGAACGACGGAACGTTCAAACGACCCGTCGTTCAGAAAAATCCGACGTGTGTATGGGCCTTTACACATGCAACAAGGGGTTTAGCGGCCATTGTTCTAGGTTTTTTTTTTGCCCTTTGTTAATAGTTGTACTAAATCCTGCCCCATGTGCCTAAACCATTTATTATCTTGCAATAGTTTGCAATGCAAAATGTTTCCCTATGTGCTGATTTAAGTTACATGCATATTTTCAATTTTTCACACTCTTGGGAACATTCTTACAATGATTGTTGCACAGATACAATGCTCAGCAGCAGTCTTTTCTGGAGAAGGTGGAGGGAAACAAATAAGCGGTATCCTGGTTTAAAGAGAACCCAAGGTGGGGTTCTGACAATGCTATCTACACACAGAGGCTGTGTCTGCCTATACTGCTCAGCCTCTGTTGCTATCCAGATCCCCCCTAAGTTCCCCCTGCTCTCTGCAATCCTCCATAACTCACAGCCGCGCTGTGCTGGCTGTGTTTACATCTGTACTGTCAGTCTGCTGCTCCCACCCCCGCCCGAGTTCCTTCCCTCCAATCAGTGGGGAGGGAAGGGACGCGGGCGGGGGACAGGAACTATGCAGGAGGTGGAGGAGCAGCAGACTGACACTATAGAGGTAAACACAGCCCGCTGCGACACACTGGGTGTCGGCAGCGCGGCTGTGATTTATAGGGGATTGCAGAGCGCATGGGGGGGCTTAGGGGGGATTGGGATAGTAACAGAGGCTGGGCTGTATAGGCAGACCCAGCCTCTGTATGCAGATAGCATTGTCAGAACCCCACCTCGGGTTCTCTTTAAGGATAACAATAGAAGAATTATAAAAGACCAATAGAAGTTTTGTTCTTAAGGTACGTACACACGTCCTGATTTTCTGCACAACTTGTCATTTGAACGACAAGTTGGATGTGTGTACGCACAGTCGAGCGACTGATACCTGCTGGTTTGCCTGATCTGCTCAGCGGATCCACTGAACCAACTGTCAGTCAAATGAGTGTCAGGTCCGTATGTGTGTACAAACGACTTCTATTTGTTTGTCCAACTTGAAACAAACAGTTGATTGATCGGTCGTTTCATCTAGTCAATTGTTCTATCTAGTCTATTGTCCATTATCAAGTTGTTTAAACGGCATGTAAATTAGGATACCACCCGCTTTGTTGGTCAGTGTGTACAGGATTTTTAAACCATTTATTGTTTGCATGTCAACTCATTCAAACAACCAATTTAAATGACAATCAGGCATAAAAAAGCAAATTTACTGTGTTCACATGGCTATACTTTACATGTTACTATTTAATCACCTCCAGATTACTTAAAGGGAACCTAAACTTAGGCCCAGTGCACACCAAAACCACTAGCAGATTCTCAAAACGCTAGAGGTTTTTGGTGAAGACTTCAGAGCAATTCTAGGCATGTTTAGAGACGTTTTGCAAACATGCCTAGTGGTTTTGGGAGCGTTTTTGTGTAGCATATTACACATATTGTTATAGTAAAAGCTGTTCATGAACGGCTTCTGTAATGAAAACGCCTGGAAAACCGCTCTGATATAGCATTTTCCAGAGCGGTTTGAGCTTTTCCTCTACTTTACATTGAGGCAGAAACGCTTCTGCAAACCGCAAAAGTGCAGCAGGACCCACGTTTGCGGTTTGCTAAAAACCTCAAACCGCCGGTGTGCACCATCCCATTGAGATACATTACAAATGCGCTGATCCCACTTTTTCTGCGCATTGAGATACATTAGCCAAGCGTTTTCCAAGGCAGAAGCGGTTTGTGGATCGCTTCAAAAACCACTTGGTGTGCACTGGGCCTGAGAGGGATATGGATGTTTCCTTTTAAACAATACCAGTTGCCTGGCAGCCCAGCTGATCTCTTTGGCTGTAGTGGCTGAATCACACACCTGAAATAAGCATACAGCTAATCCAGTCTGACTTCAGTAAGAGCACCTGATCTGCATGCTTGCAAAAAGGAGAGAGAACCGAGAGCCCGATATGGTGTAGTAGGTTTAGGCAATTAGTATAGTATAAAAGAGTAAAATTATACTCACAAACCAGGGTTACCTCCAGGCAACCACTGTATAAGCAGGTGAGGAGTTTGACCTGTCCCCACTCAGGATTAAAAAGTCGCTCTCTGTAGATGAGAAAAAAGGGGTATCCCCCTCCACCAAGGGTGGATATAAAGTGCAAAATGAGCTGAACAGAGGCGCCAACAGAATAAAACCAGTAATTAAAAAGTTAAAAATTCGCTGAGGGGGCTATGGTGGCTCCGCCCCCTCCAAGCAAACACAAAAAACTGTGTAGTATAATCAAGATAAATTTATTGGTACACTCCAGGGTATAGATATACAACGCGTTTCGCGGGTATGAGCCCGCTTCCTCAGGCAGTAGAAGTAGGAGTACACTAGTGGGGGGAAAGAAAAAAAGATAGAGGCACGTATTGGTGTGTGGTAAGACAAACATGCTAAAATGATAGTTACTCTGCTTATTCTCAAGTGTACGTTATTCGCTAGAGAAGGGCTATGGGAAAGTGTTGAAATGGTTGATAAGCTGCGGGGGATTATGGGTTTAGATGTGCGTTTATATTGACAGAGGGATGTGGGGAAGGGGTGGGAATTATGCATTCTGGCAGTGGGGAAGGGGAGGCTCGGATGCTATATTCAAAGCAAAAAAAACCAAAAACACCAACCCTTTCCCTGATCAAACACCAACACCCACTCCCGATTGCCCTCGTTTCATCACACAATTTAATGCTCAGCATCCCCAAATCCGATCTATCCTGAAGAATAGATGGGAGATCCTGCTACAAGACCCATACCTCCGTCCAATCATCTCACCCAATCCCGCCATCACATTTAGAAGAGCCCCCAACTTAAAAAGCATTCTAGCACCGAGCCGGTCAAGAACACCCACGACGGGCAGTGACACTAATGACTCACCCAGACCCGGATGTTCTCCCTGCAACAACACCAGATGCATGGCCTGCCCATTCATACAAACCACCACAATGTTCCAATCCTTCAACACCAAATTACAATATTCTATTAAAAATAACTTAACCTGCACCTCCAGATACGTCATTTACATTATCACTTGTCCTTGTCACCTTCAGTACGTGGGCCGCACCACTCAGCCAGCACGTAGTAGAATTGGACAACACAAAAGAAACATACTCAAGAATTTCCCACTCCACAGTGTATCAAAACACTTTGGCACTCACCACCACAGCGACCCCTCCATGTTCCGTATCACCCTAATCGAATCCATCTCACAACAACAACACGACGCTTTTGAAAAATTGAGGGCGAGGGAGATGTTCTGGATACAAATACTGAAAACCCTCACACCAGAGGGCCTCAATGAACAGTTAGAAAAAATCTACTAAACACATCATAAATATTTTTATTTATCGGTCGCCTCTTTTATCATCTCTTGTCTTTGTCATTGGTACATTTTATTGGTCCATCATATATCTTTTTTATGTATGTATCTCTACTGGATGGTCTTTCAATAGATTGTTGTACTTCCAAATAGGTTTCTAATCGTTTTTTCCTTTATTCATACACGTTGATTTCTTTGACACTGATGGCTCATCCATTACATCACGTATCTCCGTGTTTAACCATATTTGTCAACCATCGTTTTTACACCTTGGAGTAACATTCTCTTTTATCCAATCATTGGAAGACCCCAGTATTGTTACCTTTTTAGACTTGATTCCAAGTAGGTTCGTTTTTAATATAACTTCATCTGTACATCATTAATTAATTTTTATTGAAAACATGTATGCTGACCTGCATTTTTTTATTTATTTATATATACATATTATTTGTCATATTGTGCTATTTAAAAACATTTTGATCCATACAGACAAGCTGAAGCATTGTTTTCCACCTCCAGTACCGTCTTTGGCCACATGGGGTCACTATTCCACTAGGAACCAACCTCGTATATACTTTTTGACTTTAATTGTTTAAACACACTATAATAAGCTATGTGTTTTAACCCAATACAAGGCCCCTGCCCAACACTTGGGCAATTACTTCTCCCAGCCCTGCTCCTTTACCACAAACACCCCCCCTGGCCGCTTGCCCACTTCCAATATGTCGCACACTGTCCCGCGCATGCGCAATCCGAGCGCCCACTCCCAGCCTACGTACTGACCTCATCTGGGTAGTGGTGACGCGTTCCACACTACTCCGCCCAAACACGGAAGCAGGCTCACAGTTAAGATACAGCTGTGTGCCGCACGCTTCCGCTCACGCGTTGTCAGCGCCCTTTGATGACACTGCCCGCCCGCACAACCTATCAGGAATGATGCAATCATTACTTAAGAGACGTGGCAACAACACCTAGGCACTTTGGCGCCAGGTGTGTTGCTGACAGATTGCTGGTAAGTTCCCTTCTTCTTTTTTATGTAGCTCTACCTCCATATTTATTGATCACATGCGACCAAATTGTTTGAAAAAATACCCTCTTCCCTCCTTTTGGACAGACCATTTCAAGCTTTCGTTTTGTTATGTTTTTTGTGTCTTCCAAATAATCATGTCCTTCTACCAGACTAGCCTATCCCCCTTCTGTTTTAACTGCAGATATACTCCCTCCTCATATACTTTTCCCCGCTACCCAAACCCACACCATCCGAGCCTCCCCTTCCCTTCTGTTTTAACTGCAGATATACTCCCTCCCCACATACCTTTCCCCACTACCCAAACCCACACTATCCGAGCCTCCCCTTCCCCACTGCCAGAATGCATAATTCCCACCCCTTCCCCACATCCCTCTGTCAATATAAACGCACATCTAAACCCATAATCCCCCGCAGCTTATCAACCATTTCAACACTTTCCCATAGCCCTTCTCTAGCGAATAACGTACACTTGAGAATAAGCAGAGTAACTATCATTTTAGCATGTTTGTCTTACCACACACCAATACGTGCCTCTATCTTTTTTTCTTTCCCCCCACTAGTGTACTCCTACTTCTACTGCCTGAGGAAGCGGGCTCATACCCGCGAAACGCGTTGTATATCTATACCCTGGAGTGTACCAATAAATTTATCTTGATTATACTACACAGTTTTTTGTGTTTGCTTGGAGGGGGCGGAGCCACCATAGCCCCCTCAGCGAATTTTTAACTTTTTAATTGCGTGATCTGCATGCTTGCTTAGGAGCCGTGAATGAAAGTATTAGAAACACAGGATCAGCAGGAGAGTCAGGCAACTGGCATTATTTTAAAAGGAAAAATCCATATCCTTCTCATATTAGGTTCCCTTTAAGACCTACCTGTTGGACAATCTTCTTCATCATCTTCAATACAGGGGTCTGGGCCTGGGGTTGTAGTGGGTGGCAAAGCTGAAATGAAAATATGTTAAAACTACAATGTGATGTAGTAGATTGTATTTGTATATGAAAATAATGTATCCACAGAAGAGAAAACAGTTAATTTCATGTTCACAGCAAAGTTGGTGCAAAGTGGTACTTAACCTCCGCTGAGCGGCGGCATCCCCCCACCCACTCCGATCGCCTTCGGCGATCAGAGTATGCAGGAAATCCCATTGAGAACAGGATTTCCTGCATGGCTTCCCCGGTCGCCATGACGTCGGGACGTCACAGGGAATCCCGAACCGCCCCTCAACGCTGCCTGGCACTGATTGGCCAGGCAGCGCAGGGGTCTGGGGCAGGGGAATCGGCGGCGAGCGGCGGTGATCGCGTACTACACGCAGCTAGAAAAGTGTTATCTGCGTGTAGGAAAAAAAATTATGCAAATTGGCCCAGCGGGGCCTGAGAAATCCTCCTGCGCAGGTTACCCCGAACTGAGTTCGTGATAACCGGCAAGGAGGTTAAAGGATACCCAAGGCAAACATATTTTTTTTTTATTTGACTCTGTAGGCTAGTAGGTCCCATACTGTCCTCCCGGACCTCTTCCTCAATCTGCTGATTGGCCGGCTACAGTGTGCAACTTAGGCCTACTGCACACGGGTTGGCCAAGTATTGTGCCTCCTTGTGCACTGTATTGGGCCAAAACAGCAGATCAAGGAAGAGGATCAGGGAGCAGTGAGGGACTTACAAACCTACAGGGACTGGAAGAAGGTAAAATAACACTCTGCATCACATCTTCATGGTTGTTGCACCCAGGCAAATTTACTAACAATAGAGACGTAGGCACCATTGATTTGTATTTCTTCATACTCCACTGAGGGAAGCAGTAGTGCCAAGTGAAATATGGTGGTTAGCACTGCTGCCTATGTGAATGAGCCAGTAATCCAATTTTTTTCCCTGTAGTGGACCTAGGAATGGTATGGCCCTCCTCTTCTTGTCTCATTTAATCAGGCAATGCCAATGCCAATGACAATAGAGATGGCATATATTCTTAACTCTATGTTTGGTTTTCCAATAAATAACCACAAGAAATGTAAAAGTTGTAAAAGTTGAACATCTGCACAGTCATCCAAACCTAATCAATTTAGTTTTTTAATCGGTTGAATAATACTTTTGTTGAGCCAAGATGAGACGTGCACAACTGGAGTAAACTGCAAAAGGAGCTTGTTAATTCTTTATCCGCACAGTCACATATTATGCAGTATTCTATCTATAACAATTTAAAGGTGGATGCTAAAAGTTGTGATTTGTACCATCGTGATGATAATAAGGGACTAGTGGCCGATCACAGAAGCCGTTTACATAACAGCTGTGAGCTGCTATCCAGAAGGAATGCTGCATGGCATGTGACTGTGCAGATCATGAACACAAAAGCTCTTTTTGCAATTTACTCCAGTGTTGCATGTCTTTTATCTTGGCTCAGCAGTTCATTCACTTCCTTCCCAATCGGCAACAGAGCACACTGGATGGGAGTGCAGCAAATTTCAACTTTTTCTGTAGAATATTTTTACATTTGAAAAAGTATTAGAACTTTAAAGTGTACAATTATTTTCATTCAATTTAGCGACCAGTAAAGTTTCCAGAGTCTCATGTTTTTTTTTTTTTTTCAGAAGATAATACCCCACTGAGTAACCACTCAGTAGGCAGGTGGGGAGATTAGACCCGACCCCACTCGGGTAAAAATGTTGCACTCCATAGAAGTAGAAGAAAATGGGGTAACACCCCTCCACCAAGGGTGGACACTCCGAATAAACAATTGTTCAAAACGGAGGCGCCAGATAAGGATAAAATAGTTGAAAACCATTTAAAAAGGGTGAGGTAGTGGTGGACTAACCTCCCACAAGTAGACACATGATCAGTTATTCACTGAAAAATATCTTTATTCAAATAGACCCCAGAGTATAAGCAATGTGTTTCACAGGTAACATCCCGCTGCATCAGGCAGTATATGGAGCGTGTAAAGATCCAGAGGCAAGTCGGTGGAGGCGCCCTTAATCTTATTAACAAGCCATTCGTGTAGAAATAAACTTAAATAAAATAAAAATACAAATAAAAAGAGGTATCTTACCTCATCAGAAGACTCATATCGGTGGAAAAGGGAGTCTTTATTAAAATAAAAAGGAAATACATATATCCAGGCACATCGCCTCTAGTTAGGACATTAAATAAATTATTAGGGAAAGGGAGGTGCTGAAGGGGGTGTGGCTAGAAAACAGCAAAAATCTATTAACCCTTCGCACACTCACATGCAAATGTTCAAACAAATGCATTCACAGATTCACTCATCCAGGCACAACTGTTATCCCTACAGCTAAATTAAAAGCCAGGGTTTTAGTTCACAGAAGAATGCATTCTCATGCCTAGTCACCTATACTGCGCAGAAGTACCCAGGTAAACATAGGTGTCCTAACTCTGGCCCTGTAACATGCATAGTGCAGACATGCAAACACATTCATTGCATCAAACCTATCAATGGATTAGGAGCACACATCCTAACTTCCTCTCCTGGGAAAGACGGTGCATCTTACCAATCGCACAAGGGAGCTAACGTTATGTGTCCACGTGCACCATGCGCATACACCAGCATAAGCTGTGTGCATGCTGACAAATACATACAGGGGAAGGAGGGAGTGCACTGAATTGGACCCTAGCCACAGGGGTCAGCAGTAAAATGGAAATACATATATCCAGGCACATCGCCTCTAGTTAGGACATTAAATAAATTATTAGGGAAAGGGAGGTGCTGAAGGGGGTGTGGCTAGAAAACAGCAAAAATCTATTAACCCTTCGCACACTCACATGCAAATGTTCAAACAAATGCATTCACAGATTCACTCATCCAGGCACAACTGTTATCCCTACAGCTAAATTAAAAGCCAGGGTTTTAGTTCACAGAAGAATGCATTCTCTTGCCTAGTCACCTATACTGCGCAGAAGTACCCAGGTAAACATAGGTGTCCTAACTCTGGCCCTGTAACATGCATAGTGCAGACATGCAAACACATTCATTGCATCAAACCTATCAATGGATTAGGAGCACACATCCTAACTTCCTCTCCTGGGAAAGACGGTGCATCTTACCAATCGCACAAGGGAGCTAACGTTATGTGTCCACGTGCACCATGCGCATACACCAGCATAAGCTGTGTGCATGCTGACAAATACATACAGGGGAAGGAGGGAGTGCACTGAATTGGACCCTAGCCACAGGGGTCAGCAGTAAAATGGAAATACATATATCCAGGCACATCGCCTCTAGTTAGGACATTAAATAAATTATGCACTATGCATGTTACAGGGCCAGAGTTAGGACACCTATGTTTACCTGGGTACTTCTGCGCAGTATAGGTGACTAGGCATGAGAATGCATTCTTCTGTGAACTAAAACCCTGGCTTTTAATTTAGCTGTAGGGATAACAGTTGTGCCTGGATGAGTGAATCTGTGAATGCATTTGTTTGAACATTTGCATGTGAGTGTGCGAAGGGTTAATAGATTTTTGCTGTTTTCTAGCCACACCCCCTTCAGCACCTCCCTTTCCCTAATAATTTATTTAATGTCCTAACTAGAGGCGATGTGCCTGGATATATGTATTTCCATTTTACTGCTGACCCCTGTGGCTAGGGTCCAATTCAGTGCACTCCCTCCTTCCCCTGTATGTATTTGTCAGCATGCACACAGCTTATGCTGGTGTATGCGCATGGTGCACGTGGACACATAACGTTAGCTCCCTTGTGCGATTGGTAAGATGCACCGTCTTTCCCAGGAGAGGAAGTTAGGATGTGTGCTCCTAATCCATTGATAGGTTTGATGCAATGAATGTGTTTGCATGTCTGCACTATGCATGTTACAGGGCCAGAGTTAGGACACCTATGTTTACCTGGGTACTTCTGCGCAGTATAGGTGACTAGGCATGAGAATGCATTCTTCTGTGAACTAAAACCCTGGCTTTTAATTTAGCTGTAGGGATAACAGTTGTGCCTGGATGAGTGAATCTGTGAATGCATTTGTTTGAACATTTGCATGTGAGTGTGCGAAGGGTTAATAGATTTTTGCTGTTTTCTAGCCACACCCCCTTCAGCACCTCCCTTTCCCTAATAATTTATTTAATGTCCTAACTAGAGGCGATGTGCCTGGATATATGTATTTCCATTTTACTGCTGACCCCTGTGGCTAGGGTCCAATTCAGTGCACTCCCTCCTTCCCCTGTATGTATTTGTCAGCATGCACACAGCTTATGCTGGTGTATGCGCATGGTGCACGTGGACACATAACGTTAGCTCCCTTGTGCGATTGGTAAGATGCACCGTCTTTCCCAGGAGAGGAAGTTAGGATGTGTGCTCCTAATCCATTGATAGGTTTGATGCAATGAATGTGTTTGCATGTCTGCACTATGCATGTTACAGGGCCAGAGTTAGGACACCTATGTTTACCTGGGTACTTCTGCGCAGTATAGGTGACTAGGCATGAGAATGCATTCTTCTGTGAACTAAAACCCTGGCTTTTAATTTAGCTGTAGGGATAACAGTTGTGCCTGGATGAGTGAATCTGTGAATGCATTTGTTTGAACATTTGCATGTGAGTGTGCGAAGGGTTAATAGATTTTTGCTGTTTTCTAGCCACACCCCCTTCAGCACCTCCCTTTCCCTAATAATTTATTTAATGTCCTAACTAGAGGCGATGTGCCTGGATATATGTATTTCCATTTTACTGCTGACCCCTGTGGCTAGGGTCCAATTCAGTGCACTCCCTCCTTCCCCTGTATGTATTTGTCAGCATGCACACAGCTTATGCTGGTGTATGCGCATGGTGCACGTGGACACATAACGTTAGCTCCCTTGTGCGATTGGTAAGATGCACCGTCTTTCCCAGGAGAGGAAGTTAGGATGTGTGCTCCTAATCCATTGATATGTTTGATGCAATGAATGTGTTTGCATGTCTGCACTATGCATGTTACAGGGCCAGAGTTAGGACACCTATGTTTACCTGGGTACTTCTGCGCAGTATAGGTGACTAGGCATGAGAATGCATTCTTCTGTGAACTAAAACCCTGGCTTTTAATTTAGCTGTAGGGATAACAGTTGTGCCTGGATGAGTGAATCTGTGAATGCATTTGTTTGAACATTTGCATGTGAGTGTGCGAAGGGTTAATAGATTTTTGCTGTTTTCTAGCCACACCCCCTTCAGCACCTCCCTTTCCCTAATAATTTATTTAATGTCCTAACTAGAGGCGATGTGCCTGGATATATGTATTTCCATTTTACTGCTGACCCCTGTGGCTAGGGTCCAATTCAGTGCACTCCCTCCTTCCCCTGTATGTATTTGTCAGCATGCACACAGCTTATGCTGGTGTATGCGCATGGTGCACGTGGACACATAACGTTAGCTCCCTTGTGCGATTGGTAAGATGCACCGTCTTTCCCAGGAGAGGAAGTTAGGATGTGTGCTCCTAATCCATTGATAGGTTTGATGCAATGAATGTGTTTGCATGTCTGCACTATGCATGTTACAGGGCCAGAGTTAGGACACCTATGTTTACCTGGGTACTTCTGCGCAGTATAGGTGACTAGGCATGAGAATGCATTCTTCTGTGAACTAAAACCCTGGCTTTTAATTTAGCTGTAGGGATAACAGTTGTGCCTGGATGAGTGAATCTGTGAATGCATTTGTTTGAACATTTGCATGTGAGTGTGCGAAGGGTTAATAGATTTTGCTGTTTTCTAGCCACACCCCCTTCAGCACCTCCCTTTCCCTAATAATTTATTTAATGTCCTAACTAGAGGCGATGTGCCTGGATATATGTATTTCCATTTTACTGCTGACCCCTGTGGCTAGGGTCCAATTCAGTGCACTCCCTCCTTCCCCTGTATGTATTTGTCAGCATGCACACAGCTTATGCTGGTGTATGCGCATGGTGCACGTGGACACATAACGTTAGCTCCCTTGTGCGATTGGTAAGATGCACCGTCTTTCCCAGGAGAGGAAGTTAGGATGTGTGCCCCTAATCCATTGATAGGTTTGATGCAATGAATGTGTTTGCATGTCTGCACTATGCATGTTACAGGGCCAGAGTTAGGACACCTATGTTTACCTGGGTACTTCTGCGCAGTATAGGTGACTAGGCATGAGAATGCATTCTTCTGTGAACTAAAACCCTGGCTTTTAATTTAGCTGTAGGGATAACAGTTGTGCCTGGATGAGTGAATCTGTGAATGCATTTGTTTGAACATTTGCATGTGAGTGTGCGAAGGGTTAATAGATTTTTGCTGTTTTCTAGCCACACCCCCTTCAGCACCTCCCTTTCCCTAATAATTTATTTAATGTCCTAACTAGAGGCGATGTGCCTGGATATATGTATTTCCATTTTACTGCTGACCCCTGTGGCTAGGGTCCAATTCAGTGCACTCCCTCCTTCCCCTGTATGTATTTGTCAGCATGCACACAGCTTATGCTGGTGTATGCGCATGGTGCACGTGGACACATAACGTTAGCTCCCTTGTGCGATTGGTAAGATGCACCGTCTTTCCCAGGAGAGGAAGTTAGGATGTGTGCTCCTAATCCATTGATAGGTTTGATGCAATGAATGTGTTTGCATGTCTGCACTATGCATGTTACAGGGCCAGAGTTAGGACACCTATGTTTACCTGGGTACTTCTGCGCAGTATAGGTGACTAGGCATGAGAATGCATTCTTCTGTGAACTAAAACCCTGGCTTTTAATTTAGCTGTAGGGATAACAGTTGTGCCTGGATGAGTGAATCTGTGAATGCATTTGTTTGAACATTTGCATGTGAGTGTGCGAAGGGTTAATAGATTTTTGCTGTTTTCTAGCCACACCCCCTTCAGCACCTCCCTTTCCCTAATAATTTATTTAATGTCCTAACTAGAGGCGATGTGCCTGGATATATGTATTTCCATTTTACTGCTGACCCCTGTGGCTAGGGTCCAATTCAGTGCACTCCCTCCTTCCCCTGTATGTATTTGTCAGCATGCACACAGCTTATGCTGGTGTATGCGCATGGTGCACGTGGACACATAACGTTAGCTCCCTTGTGCGATTGGTAAGATGCACCGTCTTTCCCAGGAGAGGAAGTTAGGATGTGTGCTCCTAATCCATTGATAGGTTTGATGCAATGAATGTGTTTGCATGTCTGCACTATGCATGTTACAGGGCCAGAGTTAGGACACCTATGTTTACCTGGGTACTTCTGCGCAGTATAGGTGACTAGGCATGAGAATGCATTCTTCTGTGAACTAAAACCCTGGCTTTTAATTTAGCTGTAGGGATAACAGTTGTGCCTGGATGAGTGAATCTGTGAATGCATTTGTTTGAACATTTGCATGTGAGTGTGCGAAGGGTTAATAGATTTTTGCTGTTTTCTAGCCACACCCCCTTCAGCACCTCCCTTTCCCTAATAATTTATTTAATGTCCTAACTAGAGGCGATGTGCCTGGATATATGTATTTCCATTTTACTGCTGACCCCTGTGGCTAGGGTCCAATTCAGTGCACTCCCTCCTTCCCCTGTATGTATTTGTCAGCATGCACACAGCTTATGCTGGTGTATGCGCATGGTGCACGTGGACACATAACGTTAGCTCCCTTGTGCGATTGGTAAGATGCACCGTCTTTCCCAGGAGAGGAAGTTAGGATGTGTGCTCCTAATCCATTGATAGGTTTGATGCAATGAATGTGTTTGCATGTCTGCACTATGCATGTTACAGGGCCAGAGTTAGGACACCTATGTTTACCTGGGTACTTCTGCGCAGTATAGGTGACTAGGCATGAGAATGCATTCTTCTGTGAACTAAAACCCTGGCTTTTAATTTAGCTGTAGGGATAACAGTTGTGCCTGGATGAGTGAATCTGTGAATGCATTTGTTTGAACATTTGCATGTGAGTGTGCGAAGGGTTAATAGATTTTATTAAAATAAAGTGGTTAAACTGTAGACAACGCGTTTCACGGGAAACAGCCCGCTTCATCAGGTCAATAAACAGAAATTCAATGTGGTTCACTATGTAGCCTGGCATCTCTGTCTGTAAAGATCCAGACCAGGTATGAGCAGAGGCGGAGGCATTGCTATTACTCTGGAGTCTCTTTGAATAAAGATCTTTTTCAGTGAATAACTGATTCTTGCCACTTGCTGAATGTCCCCATTTTATTGCCACACTCTGTGGAAAGGTTTAGTGAGCTTCAGGTTCTTTAACACCTACCTGTTGTACAATCTCCTTTACCATCCTCAGTACACGGGTTTGGTGTTGTAGTAGGTGGCACAACTGAAATTAGAAAATGTTGAAATTGTAATGCAATGTAGCTTTATATAAAAGGTAATTCATCCTAAACCTGATTTCTGTAGTGTGACTGAAGAAGGAAAAGTTCCCTGCTGCACGGAGTTCTTCCATACCTAAGCTTCCACCCATTTTGCAACCTCAAATATGTATGTTCACACTCAAGTGGTTTATTTGACACCTACATGCAATGCAATACATCACAAGCATGGCCATTTGTTAATCCACCACTGGCCTCTGAAGAAGTGAATTATAAAGCGCATTGAGCTGAGTTCATACAGTTCTGGAAGTGGAGATCTTGATTGTCAGTAGTATTGTTTTGTATTTTTGGGTGACCCTCTGGGTGGCACAGTAGTGGGATTTTTTACACTGAAATCCCTAATGTGTCCCTCTGTGTGTGTGTGTCCCCATATAGACTCAGTGACTCGACTTCTTATCCTACCATGCAATATGGTGCAATCTGGAGTCTCCCCCAGAGGAGGAGGCCAGACATGTAAGAAATGTGGTTTGTAGAATGTGGTCTGGGCCGTGCAAAGTTTGCCCAGGCCTGAATTAGACATTTGCAGACTTGACCTAAAGGAGAGGCTAAGATGATCAGCATTTGTACACATAAAAAGCAATCCACCAGGGTGCAAAAGTACATCTTATTTGCACTTGCAAACTATTCTTCATTGGTTGAATCACTTAATACAAAACAGACAGTTTTATTAGCTTTGGGTTCCTTAAAGAGAACCCGAGGTGTGTTTAAAGAATGTTATCTGCATACAGAGGCTGGATCTGCCTATACAGCCCAGCCTCTGTTGCTATCCCAAACCCCACTAAGGTCCCCCTGCACTCTGCAATCCCTCATAAATCACAGCCGTGCTGTGAGGCTGTGTTTACATCTGTAGTGTCAGTCTCAGCTGCTCCCCCGCCTCCTGCATAGCTCCGGTCCCTGCCCCGTCCCTTCCCTCCAATCAGCAGGGAGGTAAGGGATGCAGGAGGCGGGGAGAGCAGCAGACTGACACTATAGAGATAAACACAGCCAGCTCTGACAAGCTGTTTGTCAGCAGCGTGGCTGTGATTTATGAGGGATTGCAGGGTGCAGGGGGACCTTAGGGGGGTTTGGGATAGCAACAGAGGCTGGGCTGTATAGGCAGATCCAGCCTCTGTATGCAGATAACATTCTTCAAACCCACCTCGGGTTCTCTTTAATACCTACCTTCTGAACAATCTTCTCCACCTTCAACTTCATCACAGGGTTCTGTTTCTGGATGGAATAAAATAGCAAAAGTCACAAAATGTTGAAAATGTTAGAGTTGTGTCATATTTAAAGTGTGCACTTTACCCAGAATTTGGAACTGGTAATTTTTACCACTACCACTCCAGTTTATGATCTGGTATGTACTACTATCTGCATTGTGTTGTGTATCTTATTGCTATTACCTGTATTGTATCTATGGTCTGTTACCTGTAACCCCAGTTATCATTGTCTGTAATCCTATTTATTGTACAGTGCTGCGTAATATGTTGGCACTATATAAATCTAATAAATAAATAATAATAATATTGATTAGATTTACAATGGTTTTGAGTGGAGAAAAAAACAAAAACAAAAAACAACGTCTTCACCTCAAAATAATGGAGGAGATAATTGATGCTCAGTTTTTCATGCCTGCCAGAGAACTGCTATTAAATAGTCTTTTCATTCTGTTTTAACTACTTACGATATTTGATCATTCCTTGCCTGATTGTGCTAAATTGTACATCGTTTACCCTGAAATTTTGGCATTTTATTTGTGAATGGTTAATTCTCTAAGAACTTTGCTACCTTTGCATTGCCACACTTTGTTTAGAGAAGTTCCAGCATCTTGATTATTCTAAACACCTACTTGCTGTACAATGGTCTTCTTGACTACAGTATAGAGGTCTGGTATTGATTTATGTGGTTCAGCCGAAGTTGGAAAGTGTTGACATTTTTACAAATGTTGAGCTGAGTGCACTTAAGAAGCAATGCAGCCTAAATTTCCTTCTTCTCACCACTCTACCTCTTTCTGCAGCCCCATCACTCTCCCCTCCCTTACCCTATCTTTCCTCAGCCCCACCACAGTAGATGAAGTTGCAGCTCTTCTCTCTTCTTTGCCTGCCATTACCACCCATTCGATCCTGGCCCGTAAGACATTTTGTTCCTCTTCTCCTCTGATCTGATCCCAGCACTAACCACTGTCCAACCTCTCCACCCTGTCTACCCATTACTGAAAAAGTCATCACTTTATCCATCTTTGCCAATCAGTTACCAGCAGGGGCACCACGTGCAGGTACACCTCTAATGTCCCCTCCTACACTAACCTGCATCTGCATACTGGAAGGCGCGAAGCTGGTGCCCCTTGCCAATGTGCAAATGTGCATTTCTATGCACTTGCAAAGTGTTTTTCATTTGCGGAGTCACTCAAGAAGATAAAGTTTAATCAGCTTTGTGTTCCTTAATGCCTACCTCCTGTACAATCTTCTTGGCCTTCATCTTCATCACAGGGGTCGGTTGCTGGAGTGGATAAAATAGCACAACTCATAAACTTTTACAACTTTACTGTAATGTTATATTGATAACATTTAAAACATGTCTGATTATAAAACAAACAAAAAAAAAGATTTAAGGACAACTTAAAGGACAACTATCGATTAATGAGATGAAAATAGCTTTTCTAGGTGTTCCTAAGTACTGCTGTATATCCCCCTTAGCTGATCTCTTCATTCACAATTCTCTGACGGGGGAAGTCAGACCCATGATCATCAAGATTGGAGGGGGGTTTCCTATCCCTACATCTGCTAACCCAGTGTGTACTTTATATCTTTGGAAGATGACAGGTCTCACTAGCTTTATCTGCAGCTGCTTGTCTCTTTGAATGAGCTGTACAGAAAGGGAGGGCTGTCTGAGGAGAGTGACATAACAGATATAACACAGCAGAGAAAGAGTAGAACAGGCGTGCACCTTCCGTCCAACCAAATTTTAGTGATGTGACAATCCGTGTAGTAAACAGCAGCATTCAATCACACATGATTCAGGTGCAATGACAGCATGGCTGCTGTTTACTACACGGATTGTCACATCACTCAAATAAATTTGCTTGGACGGAAGGTGCACGCCTGTTCTACTCTCTCTCTGCTGTGTTATAATGAACTCCTAGAAGATAATGTTCATTTTCTGTTTAAAAAAAAACTTTTCAGCACTGGAATTTAAAAAGTGTCAAAAAGTAGGTGAAAAAGTGATTCAGAGTATTTTTTTTTGCTTGCTGGTGGATTAAATGGCGTAACTAAGGTTGTAAGCAGTGGCGTACTGTATGTAGGAAGTAAGGATGAGCTAACATAAGCAAAATCAGAGGCAAAACAGAAACTGAGCTTTAGCTGAAATGGGCTGTGGCAGCGGGGGTTTGCCTATCTTGGGAGCTGCCTCTGGTGCTAGTGCTCCACACCCCTCCTTAATCCTCCCAATAATTATAATTCCTTCTTCACAGCCGAAAGTATATAGTATTGTGAGTGGAAGGAGGAAGTATTGGGAGGATGTAGAGGCGCATAATGCACTGGCTCCAAAGGCGACAATAAAGGTGAGTTAATCTTTAATGCCACAGCCAAATTTAAAGTGGAATATAACCCTGCATTTCAACTTTGCTCTAAAACTTTATTTACAGCATATTATATGCAACCAGCATTTTTTTTTACTAGACCAGCATTGGAAGGGTTACACACAGAGCTTTAAAGTTCCGAGGATAGAAATGAAGATGCATCCGAAGTTTAGATAGATACATTTAAGTAAACACAATGTAACAAGTGTGGAATGTGACACACACTCTCTGACTGTGCAGGAGCTGGAGGACAGCCAGAGAGTGTGTAACATTCACCACTTGTTACATTGGCTATCATTCATAAAGCGTTTCCGCATGCGGAAATGCTTAAAACAGCTGACTTTACCGACCACTTAGCAAAGTCAGCATTCATAAAGGCTCTTTCCGCTGTCATGATCACTGCTGCAGCAGGTATTGCTGGAAGTAGTAGTGCTGCAGCTCAGGCAGTTCTGATCTCTTTCCATGCAAGCTGCATAGCATTGTCTGCCTTTCCCTGCTGTCAGCTTGTGACTGATTATCATTCACCTGTGTGGGAATCTGCATGTCTCCTCCCATTGGATGACCTCAATATAAAGATCTGCTTCCTGCAGGACTCCTCGGGTTTTCATAGCTTCAGTTTAAGCCTGTCTTGCTGTTGCTTCAGCCCCCGATCGTGTTTCTTGTTCTAAAGATACTTTGCTGGTCTTTGCATCATATATTGGTTCATTGCCACTGATACATTCTTAACCTTGCCCTGCGCAAATTTCTCAGCATAGAATCCAGAGGTCCTGCTGACTTCCGAGTCCAGCCTAGCCAGTACTCATGACTCTTTGTTCAGTGAAACAGACATCAGAAAAATCTTGCCTGCCTCTGCAAACACTTCTGCAGAAATTACCTGTGTTAATAAAGTTCAACTCCTGTCTGATCCAGCAGATGCCATTAGATGCATTACATTATCTTCTGAGTCCCAGCAATCCTGCCTAGAAACCTCAGAACCCCAGCATCTGAATTTCCCAATTTTACAAATGAATGGTGATTCAGATGCGCAAACATTGTGTCTTGATCTTCCTGTTTCTACACCTCGCTCTAGTATCGTGAATAGCTCAGAGCATCTGCTATGTGAACCTGAAATCGCAGAATTATTACCTTGTTCAGAAAATGTTCCAGTAAATTTGCCCTGTATCGCGAATAGCTCAGAGCATCTGCTATGTGAACCTGAAATCGCAGAATTAGTACCTTGTTCAGAAAATGTTCCAGTAAATTTGCCCTGTACCATGAATTGTGCAGTAGATTTCTCCTATGAAGCTCAGGTCACAGAATCCTTATGCTGTCCAGCAGGTGCTTCCATGGTTTTGCCCTGCAATATGGACTGTTCAGTGATCCTGTCTAGTGAAGCTGGGGTCGCAGAGTCCTATGCTTCACCCAGTACTTTGGATACTTCAAACCCTCTAGCAGAAGACTCTGAGGCACTGCTTACCTCAGTGGGTGTTGCAGCAATATTCACTTGTTTAGCAGCTGTCTTAGAATTAAAGTCCACTCTAAATAAACTTGATGAATCTTTGTCTAAGGAAGCAGAAGTCATTGAAATATTGTCCTTGTCAGCAAGTGTCTTAGATACCTTGCCCTGTACACAGTCTGATTTAACCAATATTGTGGAGTCCCTCTCCAGTGTTGTAACAGCCGAGGAACTCCAGCCCTGTCCTCTGAATGTTTCAGAAGTCTTGCCCTGTAACATGAATAATTCTGATTCTCTGGTCAAAATAACAGAAGTCTCAGAATTTCAGTCTGATTTAGTAAGCGTTCCTGAAACCCTGCCTTGTATTTTGAAAAATTCTGATTCTCTGGCCGATGTGGCAGAGATTCCCGAGTTCCCTTCCTGTCCAGGGAATTCCTCAGATCTGCCCAGTTCAGTGGGGGATGCTGTAATATTGACTTGTTTTGCAGCTACTTTGGAGCCCCAATCCCAGGTACTAGATGAGTCTCTGTCCAGTCCAGAGGAAGTTGTGGAATTCCTATCTAGCTCAGGTCATACATCAGAAGACTTGTCCTGTCTTGTTTATGCCCCTGAACCTGATTTGTTAACAACCTTGCTAGAATCAGCGACATCCAAGTCTGTTCCTGCATTCTTTAGTGAGAGTCCAGTGCTTGTGAAGTCTAGTCATGATGAATTTTTGTCCAGTCCTGGTTTCGGTCCTATCTTGGCTGACCCTGAGGTTCACAGTTCCTTGACATGCCCAGAAGTTTCTCTTGTACCAGTGTGCCCAGATGTGCTTTGTGTGCCAGAATGCCCAAGTGTGTCTAAGGTGTTAGCGTACTCAGATGCTTCCTTAGGGGAGACATGTTCTGATGTTGCCAGTCTGCCTGCATGCCCAGAGATGGTTCTGGACCCTGAAAGCCCTGATCTTGATGTTTGTCCTTGTAACCCTGACTCGGGAATTGCCATAGGTTCCATGGGGATTCTTGATAGTTCTCCATGTGAGCCTAAAGGGCGTTCTGACCTTTTGGGATCTCTTTGGAGCTTTAAAGTGTTCTGGGAGATCTCTGAGGAAGCTTGTCCTGGTACCTTGGACTGGTTCAACAGTGGGTTTTGTGTTGGTAAAGACAGTTCCGGTGGGCATTGCAAAGGCTTTCGCATTTTTGGACGGTCCCTGGAAGGCAGTGGGTATCGCTCAGAGAGCTTCGGGGGGCTTTCTTCTGGAAATCATGGTTCTGATGGGTGTCACACTGAGACTTGTAGTACTGATGGGCATGGTTCTGTAGGTTCTGGTTCTGATGGGTCCAGTCTTGTGATGACTGATTCTGGAATTTGGTCTTGCCGGGCTGTCCCGGTCATCATGAATTATCAGTTAGGTTGTCTCCTTGGGAAGGTCAGTTTTGAGAGGCGTCTGGTATCCGCCTTTAAGGGCGGGGGTACTGTCATGATCGCTGCTGCAGCAGGTATTGCTGGAAGTAGTAGTGCTGCAGCTCAGGCAGTTCTGATCTCTTTCCATGCAAGCTGCATAGCTTTGTCTGCCTTTCCCTGCTGTCAGCTTGTGACTGATTATCATTCACCTGTGTGGGAATCTGCATGTCTGCTCCCATTGGATGACCTCAGTATAAAGATCTGCTTCCTGCAGGACTCCTCGGGTTTTCATAGCTTCAGTTTAAGCCTGTCTTGCTGTTGCTTCAGCCCCCGATCGTGTTTCTTGTTCTAAAGATACTTTGCTGGTCTTTGCATCATATATTGGTTCATTGCCAATATATATGCATACCAGCACGTTTATTATTTTCCTTGTATTCGTGTTACGTGGATACATCAGTGTCGCTGATGTATACGTACACGAACTGTTTATATCCTGTGTGCAGTTAGTCAGCTTTCCAGCACGTTTTGGTAGGTTGCGCGCATCGTGATCACCCGTGCTGAGTTAGTTACCCTGCTCCTGGTCCTGTGTGTGGATTGCGTTCATCTCTGCGAGGAGATAACGAATCCTTCTGAATCCTGTCCTGTTACCGTTTGTGGATTGCGTTCATCTCTGCAAAGAGATAGCGAATCCTTCTGAGTCCTGTTCCCTGTATTGCTCCAGTGCTAGTCAGCGTTCCTGCTTATGTCATATATCGGTTCATTGCCGATATATACATATGTTAGTCAGACGTTACAAATAGTTTAATTGATAGCTGTAATTGTAATACGCTAGGTAAACATACTTATTGTATATTTGTCTGTGTTACGTTCATCTATCTTGATCCTGCTATTTCCTGACTATCCTGTCCTGTCTTTGTGAGGCACGCCATCGCTGCTACGCATTGCTGCCTCATTCCAGTCTGTCTTGTTGTGGACGCTTGCTGTCACTAAGTAGCGGCTAGCTAGCAAGCGTTCATTCTGTCTACCTGTCCTGATCTCCTCAGTTCTGGTTTATGCGCTCAGCGCTACTTTGCGCTGAGACGTTATAGCGAAAGTATTGTTTGTGGCTGTCGGATCTGCACCGGCTCTGTGCGCCACAATCTCCTATTGGAGTCAGTCCTCCCCTCCACTATACTAGGGATAGCCTGTTTCCTTGTGCTAGTGTGTGTACCTCCTTCACGTCAGCTCATGCGTTGCATGCTGACTGTGGAGAATACACCACCAAGCCTTACATCCGCATGAAAAAATGACACTACCGAGCAGAGTGATAAATCACCGCCTTGTGCGGTGATTATCGGAACAAATGTAGCAAAATGTTAATTCATAAAGATCACCACAAGCGGTGTGAGGTCGGGAAGTACTGCTCCCTCTGATGTGGCGATACCAATGTAAGTGAATGGAGACACACAGACCTCCCAGGCAGCTGCAGCAGAGCGGAACACGGAGAAATGCATCAACTCGGCAGCTTCCGTGTCTCTGCAAGCCTACCGCCTGCCTACCGCCAGCCTAATTTGGTGAATCGCCGCACTGCTACCGCACATGGATACTTTTTTATCAATGCCCACCCAGAAGTCTAAAACACCGCCAGCTGTGTTTTCCCGCACTAATTCTCCATACCGACAGCACTTTCATGATTGATAGCCATTGTGTTTACTTAAATGTATCTATCTAAACTTCGGATGCATCTGCATTTCTATCCACGGAACTTTAAAGCTCTGTGTGTAACCCTTCCAATGCTGGTCTAGTAAAAAAAATGCTGGTTGCATATAATATGCTGTAAATAATGTTTTAGAGCAAAGTTGAAATGCAGGGTTATATTCCACTTTAACTAACATTCAGTTTAATTTTTGGCTAAAGCAAAAATGTATTCTGCATTGACCTGCTCATCCTTTATGGGAAGCAAGGTACAGTACATAAGTTGTTGTTAAGAAGCTTTAATAGGTGTGTCCTTGTGTGCAGATTTTTGTCTACATATATTATTGTTGTTAAATTGTGTACCATTTTCCCAAAATATTTGGTAATGTGCAATGGTACATATTCTATCCATTTGCAAAGTGTTATTCATTTGTTGAGTCACTCAATAAGTTTTAATCAACTATGAATTCCTTAACACCTACCTCCTGCACAATCTTCCCCACCTTCATCTTCATCACATGGGTCAGATGCTAGATGGGATAGCAGAGACCATAAAAAGTTACAATCTTTGTGCCATATCATATTGATTATATTTAAAAATGTTTAATAATCCTTTACGTCTACTTACAGCAATCTTCTTAATTTTAGGTATAAGACCCTGGTGTTGTTTCACAGGGCTCAGTCAAACTTGTAAATGTTCATATTTTAAAATGACCCTAAACAGTGCCAAAAAAGTAAATCTGGACTAAGTTAGGGCTTCCTCCAGCCTCCTATAGCCCGTGAGGTCTCCCGGTATCCTACTCATTCCTTCTGTGGTCCCGCGGGCGGCTCCGGTAATCTGGCGACTTCAGTTGAAGTCACACATGCGTGTCCCCAGGGCACACCCAATGCATCATCTTGCTGGTCGTTGTAAGCATCCTGTGCATGTGCTGTTCTCTAAAGACTGAACTGCACATGCGCAGGACCCTTACGGCGACCAGCATGATGGCACACACAAGCGACTTCAGCCTAAGTCACTGGATTACTGGTGCCACCAGCGGGACCACAGTAGGGATGAAGAGGATGTCAGGGGGCCTTATAGGCTATGGGGGGCTGGTGAAAGCCCCAGGTCAGTCCAGATTTCCTTTTTCTGGCACTGTTCAGGGTCCCTTTAATCAAATAGTAGACTAAGTGCACTCAACAAGCAATTTAGCCTACAATTGAAGACAAGGGCCCATATGCAATTAACTTTTTCTGCTAAGTTTTCTCCTAGGAGATCATTTATCATTTTCTATCTAAAATAATTTTTCTACACTTTGCAATTGAGAAAGAACAAAAAAGTACGTGCAAAAATGCTATCAGAATTAAAGGGGAACTGAAGAGAGAGGTATATGGAGGCTGTCATGTTTATTTCCTTTTAGACAATACCAGTTGCCTGGCAGCCCTGCTGATCCTCTGCCTCTAATACTATTAGCCATAGCCCCTAAACAAGCATGCAGCAGATCAGGTGTTTCAGTGGTTCAGACTTATAAGTCTGATCTGACAAGACTAGCTGCATGCTTGTTTCTGGTTTTAATCAGATACTACTGCAGAGAAATAGACCAGCAGGGCTGCCAGGCAACTGGTATTGATTAAAAGGAAATAAACATGACAGCCTCCATATACCTCTCTCTTCAGTTCCCCTTTAAGTTGAGTATTTGTTTGCTTGCTGGTGGTTTAAAGGGTATATTATTTACAAGTTACAAAAATATCACCTAGGAGAAAACTTTTAGGGACCTGGGAATGAAATGCCTTTTGTCCCATGGCATTACTAAGACGACAAAGTTAGGTGATTCTTTGAAATGGTGGTGATCCATGGCCTAAATTAATTCTCTACATGTGTAACGATCGGTGTCAGCAACCATAGAGAGAATCTGATCCTTGGCGATCCGCAGTATCCCCAAGAATACAGATATACCCGATTATTGAGGATCTGCGGAATCGTCAATAATCAGATATGTCTAACCTCTAGACACCAGAGAGAGTGTAAGTGTTTGGTGCAACAGTAACAACTCTGAGTAAAGACCACCAGAGGAGCTGGCGGCCTATACTCCTGAGGAATTCACCCCTGAGCGGTGGGTGATATTCCTGCAGCCTGTGGACCCCTGAGTGAGGGACCAAGGCTGGGATGCAGGAAGCCCTGCTGCTAATATGTAAGGGTTTGCTCTGAACTGGGCTAACGTAACACAGTAATAACACAAACCTAGTCTGGGGTGTGAGGTCCATATTCACAACACCCTGGAACTAGTCTGTAGTGTTGGGCGAACAGTGTTCGCCACTGTTCGGGTTCTGCAGAACATCACCCTGTTCG
The DNA here is from genome assembly GCF_040937935.1 of Hyperolius riggenbachi. Taxonomy (NCBI): domain Eukaryota; kingdom Metazoa; phylum Chordata; class Amphibia; order Anura; family Hyperoliidae; genus Hyperolius; species Hyperolius riggenbachi. The sequence goes on from NC_090648.1 coordinate 48,951,872, forward strand.
GGTGATGTTCGAGTTCGGCCGAACACCTGACGGTGCTCGGCCAAACCGTTCGGCCATATGGCCGAACTAAGAGCGCATGGCCGAACGTTCCCCGAACGTTCGGCTAGCGCTGTGATTGGCCGAACGGGTCACGTGGTTCGGACCCGAACGCGCTCTGATTGGCCGAACGGTCACGTGGTTCGGGTAAATAAATACCCGAACCACGTCATATCTCCGCCATTTGTCTGTGGGTTTAGCTTTGGGTAGGCAGGCAGGGTAGTTCGCGCTCCAGCCACGCTAGCCAGGGTCCCCCCTGTCATTGTGTCACTGCTGGGAACAGTAGTACACCGCTTGCTCAGCCACACTATATAGCATTCTGTTTACTGCCACTCTGTGTACCTCGCTCAGCCACACTATATAGCATTCTGTTTACTGCCACTCTGTGTCTGCTGGGAATAGTAGTACACCGCTTGCTCAGCCACACTATATAGCATTCTGTTTACTGCCACTCTGTGTACCTCGCTCAGCCACACTATATAGCATTCTGTTTACTGCCACTCTGTGTCTGCTGGGAATAGTGGTACACCGCTCGCTCAGCCACACTATATAGCATTCTGTTCACTGTTCTGTGTCTGCTTGGAATAGTGGTACACCGCTCGCTCAGCCACACTATATAGCATTCTGTTTACTGTTCTGTGTCTGCTGGGAATAGTGGTACACCGCTCGCTCAGCCACACTATATAGCATTCTGTTTACTGTTCTGTGTCTGCTGGGAATAGTGGTACACCGCTCGCTCAGCCACACTATATAGCATTCTGTGCACTGTTCTGTGTCTGCTGGGAATAGTGGTACACCGCTCGCTCAGCCACACTATATAGCATTCTGTTCACTGTTCTGTGTCTGCTGGGAATAGTGGTACACCGCTCGCTCAGCCACACTATATAGCATTCTGTTTACTGTTCTGTGTCTGCTGGGAATAGTGGTACACCGCTCGCTCATCCACACTATATAGCATTCTGTTCACTGTTCTGTGTCTGCTGGGAATAGTGGTACACCGCCCGCTCAGCCACACTATATAGCATTCTGTTCACTGTTCTGTGTCTGCTGGGAATAGTGGTACACCGCTCGCTCAGCCACACTATATAGCATTCTGTTCACTGTTCTGTGTCTGCTGGGAACAGTAGTACACCGCTCGCTCAGCCAGAGTATATAGCATTGTGTTTACTGCCACTCTGTGTACACCGCTCAGCCAGACTATATACCATTGTTTACTGACACTCTGTGTACACCGCTCAGCCAGACTATATACCATTGTTTACTGAAACTCTCTGTGTACACCGCTCAGCCAGACTATATACCATTGTTTACTGCCACTCTGATTCTGCTGGGAACAGTAGTACACCGCTCGCTCAGCCAGACTATATACCATTGTTTACTGACACTATATAGCAGACTATATAGCATTGTGTGTACACCGCTCAGCCAGACTATATACCATTGTTTACTGACACTCTGTGTACACCGCTCAGCCAGACTATATACCATTGTTTACTGCCACTCTGATTCTGCTGGGAACAGTAGTACACCGCTCGCTCAGCCAGACTATATACCATTGTTTACTGACACTCTGTGTACACCGCTCAGCCAGACTATATACCATTGTTTACTGCCACTCTGATTCTGCTGGGAACAGTAGTACACCGCTCGCTCAGCCAGACTATATACCATTGTTTACTGACACTATATAGCAGACTATATAGCATTGTGTGTACACCGCTCAGCCAGACTATATACCATTGTTTACTGACACTCTGTGTACACCGCTCAGCCAGACTATATACCATTGTTTACTGCCACTCTGATTCTGCTGGGAACAGTAGTACACCGCTCGCTCAGCCAGACTATATACCATTGTTTACTGACACTCTGTGTACACCGCTCAGCCAGACTATATACCATTGTTTACTGCCACTCTGATTCTGCTGGGAACAGTAGTACACCGCTCGCTCAGCCAGACTATATAGCATTGTGTTTACTGCCACTCTGTGTACACCGCTCAGCCACACTTTATAGCATTGCGTACTCTGCCAGTCAGTGTGTATATTGCTGGGATCAGTAATACTCCACTCACCGTCAACCACTATATGAGCTCAACATGAGTTCCCCAGAGACCTCCGCTGTGAGCAGCACTCCCAACAACAGCAACAGCCAACGCCCCACGCAAGCTATAACATCCACCCCAGCAGCCAGTGGTCAGCAGCAGCCCTCCCCGGAGGAGAACGTTGTGTCCATCAGTCCGTCGCCAGAGCGATTAATGAGGGCTGCCATTGAGGAGATGATGGGGCCTGATGTGGAGGAGGAGGTCTGGCTCAGGCCAGCATCCCAAGTTAATGTTGAGGACGATGAGGGGTCTGTGTCTGGGGATGTTGGGGTGGCAGAGGTGGTGGGTGGGTCAGACTCAGGAGAAGAGTTGTATGATGAGGATGATGATCGGGACCATCTGTATGTGCCTCAGAGTCCGACCCCGGAAAACATGTTGTATCGTGTGTTTAGGTACTAAAATCTGCGTTCCCTCCCAGTAGTGTTGGGCGAACAGTGTTTGCCACTGTTCGGGTTCTGCAGAACATCACCCTGTTCGGGGTGACTATATAGCAGACTATATAGCATTGTGTTTAATGCCACTCTGTGTACACGGCTCAGCCACACTATATAGCATTGTGTTTACTTCCACTCTGTGTCTGCTGGGAACAGTAGTACACCGCTCACCCGCCACTGTATAGCATTGTGCTCTGTGTCACTGCTGACAATAGTGGTACACCGCTCACCCACCACTGTATAGCATTTCTGTACTGCCACTGTACTGCTGCCAGTCAGCGTGTACTTTAAGGATAAGTGAAATGAGGAAGAAATCCGTTGAAAGAGGGAGGGGCAAGGGAAGAGGTGTTTCCCCTGACGGTTCACGTACAGGCCACAGGGGAGCACCCAAGAAAACCCACTCAATACTGCCCATGTTGTCCAGGACAACAACCCTCACAGATCCAAAAGAACAGGACCAGATAATTACTTGGATGACCTCTCAAGCGTCCAGCAGTGGGTTAAGCAGCACCAGCACATCACGCACGAGGTCCGAGTCCTCAGCCAGTTAAAGTCTGGGCTTTCTTTGAAGACTGCACTGAGGATGTTACCATGGCGATTTGCAAGGTGTGCAAGACCCGCCTGAGCAGGGGGAAAAGTATTAACAACCTCTCCACCACCAGCATGAGCCGCCACATTCTATCCAAACATCCCACTCTGTGGGCAAACGCGGCAGGACAGGGTACCACCAGCAACACTGCCTCCCTTGGGTTCACCAGACTCACCACCAGACCCGCCTCAGCAGCAGCAGTAGCCCAGCCATTGCGTGGTTCACAACATTCACAAACATCAGACGATGCTGACACTGTCACTTTCCGGACTAGTGCTCTTGAGGTCTCCCAGTGTTCATCAAACACAACAACCAACAGCCCTTCGGTGTGCAGCGCTACGGTTGAGTTGTCTGTCTCTGAGATGTTTGAGCACAAGAGGAAATTGCCAGCAAATGACCCCCGGGCCGTGGCAGTAACAGCCAGCCAGCATAGCCAAGCTTCTGGCCTGCGAAATGCTGCCATATCGAGTGGTGGAGACAAACAGCTTCAAGGGCATGATGTCAGTGGCCATCCCACGTTACGTTGTTCCCAGCCGCTACCACTTTGCGCGCTCTGCAGTGCCTGAGTTGCATGAGCACGTGGTCAGCTAAATAACCCGAAGCTTGAAGAATGCCGTTGCCTGCAAGGTTCACCTCACCACTGACACCTGGACGAGTTCGTTCGGCCAGGGTCGATACATCTCCCTTACCGCGCACTGGGTGAACCTTGTGGAGCCTGGCAGCGATTCCTCACCTGCTACGGCGCGGGTGTTGCCCACGCCGCAAACAGCTGGATAACAACAGCAGCACCTACCTCTCTGACTCCTTCTCCTCCAACGCATCTCAAAGCTGTACCTCATCCGGAAATGCTAACCCAGCACCAGCAGCAGTAGGATCGTGGAAGCAGTGCAGCACAGCTGTTGGCATGCGTCAGCAAGCGTTGCTGAAGCTGATCTGCCTTGGGGATAAGCAGCACACAGGGGAGGAAATTTGGAGGGGAATAAAGGAACAGACGGATTTGTGGCTGGCACCGCTGGACCTGAAACCGGGCATGAAGCTAGACACCTGGCACGAACTGGCAATGTACGCAATAGAGGTGCTGGCTTGCCCGGCAGCCAGCGTTATGTCGGAACGCTGTTTCAGTGCTGCCGGAGGCATCATCACAGATCGGCGTATCCGCCTCTCCACAGAAAATGCAGACCGTCTGACTCAAATTAAAATGAATCAATCCTGGATTGGAAACGACTACGCAACACTCCTGGACCCCAACCAAGTAACCTGACCGATGAACATCTGGGATGGTTTAGCGTTTCCGGTCCCTGTTTATTGAACCTCTCATCTGTATTACATTTATGACTGCATGGCGGCAAAAAGCATTGCTGCTATATCCGCACGCTTTTTGTCCTCATGCAAGGCCTGGGTTGTTGTGTCTCACAAAGCGTGGCCTTCTCCTCCTGCGCCTCCTCCTGTTCCATCACGTGTGCTGCTGCTGCTGCTGCTGCTGCTGCTGGGTTACCGTTGCCGGTCCCTGTTTATGGAACCTCTTATCTTTATTACATTTATGACTACATGGCGGTACAAAGCATGCTATCCGCACGCTTTTTGTCCTCATGCAAGGCCTGGGTTGTTGTGTCTCACAAAGCGTGGCCTTCTCCTCCTGCGCCTCCTCCTGTTCCATCACGTGTGCTGCTGCTGCTGCTGCTGCTGCTGGGTTACCGTTGCCGCGTGGTCCCTGTTTATTGAACCTCTTATCTTTATTACATTTATGACTACATGGCGGTACAAAGCATGCTATCCGCACGCTTTTTGTCCTCATGCAAGGCCTGGGTTGTTGTGTCTCACAAAGCGTGGCCTTCTCCTCCTGCGCCTCCTCCTGTTCCATCACGTGTGCTGCTGCTGCTGCTGCTGCTGGGTTAGCGTTGCCGCGTGGTCCCTGTTTATTGAACCTCTTATCTTTATTACATTTATGACTACATGGCGGTACAAAGCATGCTATCCGCACGCTTTTTGTCCTCATGCAAGGCCTGGGTTGTTGTGTCTCACAAAGCGTGGCCTTCTCCTCCTGCGCCTCCTCCTGTTCCATCACGTGTGCTGCTGCTGGGTTAGCGTTGCCGCGTGGTCCCTGTTTATTGAACCACTTATCTTTATTACATTTATGACTGCATGGTGGTACAAAGCATGCTATCCGCACGCTTCTTGTCCTCATGCAAGGCCTGGGTTGTTGTGTCTCAAAGCGTGGCCTTCTCCTCCTGCGCCACCCTCCTCCTGTTCCATCACGTGTGCTGCTGCTGGGTTAGCATTACCGGTCCCTTTTCCTGGAACCTCTTATATGTATTACATTTATGACTGCATGCCGACAAAAAGCATGTTACCTGTGCAAAGAAAACAGACATTTCCCGCATTTAAAAGACAGTTTTCCCTTTGAAACTTTAAAATCGATTTTCTCAAAAACTATAAGCTCTTTTTGCTAAATTTTTTTTTCCTCTTGTACCCACTCCCAAGGTGCACATACCCTGTAAATTTGGGGTATGTAGCATGTAAGGAGGCTTTACAAACCACAAAAGTTCGGGTCCCCATTGACTTCCATTATGTTCGGAGTTCGGGTCGAACACCCGAACATCGCGGCCATGTTCGGCCTGTTCGGCCCGAACCCGAACATCTAGATGTTCGCCCAACACTACTAGTCTGGAGCATAACATAAATGATAATACAATTCCCTAGTCTTGGGTGTGAGTAGTGTTGGGCGAACACCTGGATGTTCGGGTTCGGGCCGAACAGGCCGAACATGGGCCAGATGTTCGGCATGTTCAGCCCGAACGCCGAACTCAATGGAAGTCAATGGGACCCCCGAACATGCCCATTTTGGGGGCCCTATGGGGTCGCAGGCATAAGGGGGGAGCATGCCCCGATCGCGGGGGGGGGGGGCGGAAATTCCCCCCACCCCCTCCGCTACCGCTCCCCCTCTGCCCGCTTCCCCATAAAAAAGTTTAAGGCAAGTTAAATAGTACTTGGTGGCTGGCACTGGCAGTGGAGTGAGGAGGAGGAGGAGTCCGAGTAGCAGAGTGACGCGTTGAGGCTGGGCAGCAGGCGGTTCAGCGGTAGTACCCTTGTGGTACTTCCGCCCTTTCTCTGACCTCACGTCCTCTACGTGATGACGCATACGAGGGTAGGCGTGACGCGTACCCTCGTATGCAGAGGACGTGAGGTCAGAGAAAGGGCGGAAGTACCACAAGGGCACTACCGCTGAACCGCCCGCTGCCCGGCCTCAACGCGTCACTCTGCTACTCGGACTCCTCCTCCTCCTCACTCCACTGCCAGTGCCAGCCACCAAGTACTATTTAACTTGCCTTAAACTTTTGTATGGGGAAGCGGGCAGAGGGGGGAGCGCTAGCGGAGGGGGTGGGGGGAATTTCCGACCCCCCGCGATCGGGGCATGCTCCCCCCTTATGCCTGCGACCCCATAGGGGGGCCGTATTGCGGCATGTTCTGGCGAACAGGGCCCTGTTCGGCGGCCATTCAGTAGTTCGGGGCGAACCCGAACTTAAAAGGCCGAACACCATCAGGTGTTCGGCCGAACTCGAACATCACCCGAACAGGGTGATGTTCTGCAGAACCCGAACAGTGGCGAACACTGTTCGCCCAACACTAGGTGTGAGTTCCGTGATCATCAACACCCTGGAACTAGTCTGGAGTATAACATAAATGATAATACAGTTCCTTAGTCTTGGATGTGAGGGCCTTGATCTCAACACCCTGGAACTATGCTAGAGAATACACAGAAGATACACAGTATACCTAGTCTGGGGTGTGAGGGCCTTGATCTCAACACCCTGGAACTGGTCTAACAAATAATACAATTAAATTAGTACTTTAAGCTATCAAGAATCTGACTCAGTGTGGATTCCCAGCTCCAGCCGGTTCTGGCACACTGTCGGGTCTAGCTAAGGTCTGAGTGCCTTCACGCAAGTGTTAGCAATGGCAGACAACCAGCAACTGACAAGCAGCAGAATATATAGTTGCTGGACTCTGCCGCTCCGCCCGAGCCATTCAGCCAATCATGAGTCCTGCAGGAATCAGCTGATCTTCCTGATCAGCTGACACTTCCCCTGCTGGTATAAAGGTCCTGAGTTCAGGCCCGCGCGCGCGTAGCTCTCCATCTGCCTATGTGCACTAACAGACCCAGCCACACCAAGCGCATGCTGCTGCATGCAAACCGCCGTGTTGGACGCGTAAACAGCCGCTTTGCTGTCAGGACATGCAGCGGCTTTTCCGCATTCCCCCATACTACCAGACGCGTGTCCATGCGTGCAAACCGCCGCTTTGGATGCGCAGTCAGCCGCCTCGCTCTTGGCATATGCGGCGGCTTTTCCGCGTTTTCTCACAGTACCCCCCCCTGAGGAGTGGATTCCGGACATCTCCTTCCTGGCTTTTCAGGATGTAAGTTAGAGAATTTTCTTTTTATCTCATACTCAGGCCAGCCATCAATCAACCCAGGGAGGGAGGGAGTGGAATCCACCTGCAGCGCTGACCCGGGCAGGGACACAGGAAATGATTTCTTGTCAGCCTGTTTTTTCGGTGGTAGAATGGTTTTGGGCCAAAAACCCCTGTCTAAAGTGTCTGCTTTGGGGCTTTTGCTATCAGATTTATGCATGAGAGGTAACCGTGAGGAACAGGAACCATTTGAAATAACTGTACACTGTCCTGCCTTTCCTGCGACCTGTATCCTGGTTTTATTCACCTCACCCTTCTTTAAACAGTGCTTATGACAATGGGCTGACCAGTTCAGTAGCTGTCCTGAAGCCCAGTCAATCAGTGGAGATTGAAGTTGTAACCAGGGCATACCGAGAAATACAGCAGAGCCTTTCATCGGCAGGACCAGAAACTGTAAACTCTCTTCATGCAATGCCCCTAAACAACATGACAGTAGGGGGGTTTGGGAAAGAAACTGGGCACTGCACAATGGAGAGTCATGCACTGCAATGACCGAAATCTGCCGGTCGAGTGCAGATAACGGTATCCCCAAACTTTTGGCAAAATCGGAATCTATGAGGTTCGCTGACGAACCCGAGTCCACCATGGCTTCTGCGGACTTGGTCCGCCCTTCCCATGTAACCGAACAGGGAAGGATCAGCCAACCGTCGTTCAGGGATGAACCCTGCTCACCTATGGTTTTGACTAATCCTAGGCGATAGCATTCGTCTGGCCTAGTGGACCCTTGTAAAGCGTTCTTCTTTGGGCTCCTGCGACTCTTTTCCCCCAGACTCAACCTTGTGTACCCAATTTGCATAGGTTTGCCTGGGGGTGAGGGAGACCGAGAAGAATCGTGTAAGATAGACCTTCTGGCCACTCTACCACGAACCTGTCTCTGGTGGCGCAACCGTCGATCTATCTGTATGGCCAAAGAGATTGCCTCATCCAATGATTCAGGCTCAGGATGACCTATCATCACCTCATGAATAGTATCTGACAATCCGGCCAAAAAACAGTCTAGGAGGGCGAATTCGTCCCATCTAGCCGAGACCGCCCACCTCCTGAATTCCGCAGCATAATTCTCTACCGGACACTTGCCATGACGCAGAAGCCTGATCTTCCGTTCAGAAGTCGAAGCGATGTCCGGGTCATCGTAAATCATAGCCATAGCCTCAAAAAATTCATCAACTGAGGCCAGGGCCTGATGCCCAATAGGAAGACCATACGCCCAGGTCTGGGAATCCCCCGACAACAGAGTCTTAATGAATGTAATTCTCTGTGCCTCGGTTCCAGACGAGTTAGGCCTTAATTCAAAGTATGATAACACTCTATTTCTAAAGTTTCGAAAGTCAGATCTGTCGCCAGAAAATTTTTCAGGTACAGGCATACGTATGTCTGTGCTAAGAGGAGATCGCACTGATTGAAGTTCTGAAATAGCCCCAAATATCTGACATATCTGGGTCTGTTGGTTCAAAACTGCAGCGGAAAAGTGGTTTACCACGGTGGTCAGGACTTCAACATGGCTATACAGTGCGTCCATTTGAGTTCGGTCTGCCATTCTGTAACGATCGGTGTCAGCAACCAGAGAGAGAATCTGATCCTTGGCGATCCGCAGTATCCCCAAGAATACAGATATACCCGATCATTGAGGATCTGCGGAATCGTCAATAATCAGATATGTCTAACCTCTAGACACCAGAGAGAGTGTATGTGTTTAGTGCAACAGTAACAACTCTGAGTAAAGACCACCAGAGGAGCTGGCGGCCTATACTCCTGAGGAATTCACCCCTGAGCGGTGGGTGATATTCCTGTAGCCTGTGGACCCCTGAGCGAAGGACCAAGGCTGGGATGCAGGAAGCCCTGCTGCTAATATGTAAGGTTTTGCCCTGAACTGGGCTAACATAACACAGTAATAACACAAACCTAGTCTGGGGTGTGAGGTCCGTATTCACAACACCCTGGAACTAGTCTGGAGCATAACATAAATGATAATACAATTCCCTAGTCTTGGGTGTGAGTTCCGTGATCATCAACACCCTGGAACTAGTCTGGAGTATAGCATAAATGATAATACAGTTCCCTAGTCTTGGATGTGAGGGCCTTGATCTCAACACCCTGGAACTATGCTAGAGAATACACAGAAGATACACAGTATTCCTAGTCTGGGGTGTGAGGGCCTTGATCTCAACACCCTGGAACTGGTCTAACAAATAATACAATTAAATTAGTACTTTAAGCTATCAAGAATCTGACTCAGTGTGGATTCCCAGCTCCAGCCGGTTCTGGCACACTGTCGGGTCTAGCTAAGGTCTGAGTGCCTACACGTAAGTGTTAGCAATGGCAGACAACCAGCAACTGACAAGCAGCAGAATATATAGTTGCTGGACTCTGCTGCTCCGCCCGAGCCATTCAGCCAATCATGAGTCCTGCAGGAATCAGCTGATCTTCCTGATCAGCTGACACTTCCCCTGCTGGTATAAAGGTCCTGAGTTCAGGCCTGCGCGCGCGTAGCTCTCCATCTGCCTATGTGCACTAACAGACCCAGCCACACCAAGCGCACGCCGCTGCATGCAAACCGCCGCGTTGGACGCGGAAACAGCCACTTTGCTGTCAGGACATGCGGCGGCTTTTCCGCATTCCACCATACTACCAGACGCGTGTCCATGCGTGCAAACCGCCGCTTTGGACGTGGAGTCAGCCGCCTCGCTCTTGGCATATGCGGCGGCTTTTCCGCGTTTTCTCACAACATGTAATCAAATAGAGCATATTCTTGATGACATGTACAGCTTTTCCATTTTGTGTTTCTCATTAGTAGAAGCTGTAGAGTGTTGTACTGTATTTGCCATCAGTAAAAGAAAGATGTTTTTAACCAGGATGGTACTATTTATTGGCTAACTTAAAGAGAACCCGAGGTGGGTTTGAAGAATGTTATCTGCATACAGAGGCTGGATCTGCCTATACAGCCCCGCCTCTGTTGCTATCCCAAACCCCCCTAAGGTCCCCCTGCACTCTGCAATCCCTCATAAATCACAGCCACGCTGCTGACAAACAGCTTGTCAGAGCTGGCTGTGTTTATCTCTATAGTGTCAGTCTGCTGCTCTCCCCGCCTCCTGCAGAGCTCCAGTCCCCGCCTGCATCCCTTCCCTCCCTGCTGATTGGAGGGAAGGGACGGGGCAGGGACCGGAGCTATGCAGGAGGCGGGGGAGCAGCTGAGACTGACACTACAGATGTAAACACAGCCTCACAGCACGGCTGGGATTTATGGGGGATTGTAGAGTGCAGGGGGACCTTAGGGGGGTTTGGGATAGCAACAGAGGCTGGGCTGTATAGGCAGATCCAGCCTCTGTATGCAGATAACATTCTTTACACACACCTCGGGTTCTCTTTAAGAGAAAAAGGAGTAAGCTTTCAGCTATAAAGCCTTCCTCCAACTTTATTCCTCATGTCTGAAGAAAGCTTCATAGCCGAAAGATTACTCCTTTTCTTCTAAATTAGCCAATAAATGGAATCAACCTGATTCAAAATATGATTTGTGTTTCTCTTCAGAAATTGACATTTAAAAATAATTCATATTTAACCACTTAACGACCGCCCCCAGCCGATGGGCGGCGGCAAAGTCCGGGCCCAAACGACCGCAATACGCCCATCGGCGGGGGCGGCATCAGCGGTGGCTGTGCGGCGATCGCGTCATCAATGACGCGATCGCCGCCGGCAATAGGCTCCGCCCACTCTGCACGGAAACCCGCCGGCCAATTAGCAGCGCCGGCGGGTTTCAAATGCGGCGATCCGGCCAATCAGAGGAGTATAATACACTTTGTTATTGTAACAAAGTGTATTATACTGGCTGCCTCCTCCGCTGATGGTCACTCGTCGTGCGACCATCAGAGAGGACGGCAGCCATTAGCTAGGTGAAAGCAAAACACACTTTGCCCCACACAGACCCCCCGATCGCCCACCCCAGCCCTCAGAACCCCCCCTGACCACCCCAGCACACCAGCATCTGCACCCCACCACCCACCTAAAAACCCATCAATCACTCCCTGTCACTATCTAGGGACGCTATCCCCTAGGTTAGGTCCCTAACTGCCTCCTAGGGTCCCCTGATCACCCCCCCTACCCTCAGATCCCCCCCAGACCCCCCTCTCAGACCACCCCCCTGTATGCTGTATACAGCTATATAGCTGTCTTACCCACTGATCACCTGTCTATCACCCATCTATCACCTGTCTATCACCCCTTGTCACCACCACCCATCAGCGCAGACCCTAAACTGTCCCTTGGGGGCACCTGATCACCCACCCAGACCCTCAGATTGCCCTCAGACCCCCCCCTCCTGATAACCTCCCCAGTGCATTGTTTACATCTATTCTCCCCTGTAATCCCTCACTGATCTCCTATCGTCACCCCCTGTGTCTGCCACCCACCAGATCAGGACCCAGTCTGCCCCGTGCGGGCACCTAATCAACCCCCCACACCCTTAGATCGCCCTCAGCCCCCCCCCCCCCCAATCACCTTCCCAGTGCATTGTATTTGATTGTGCTGCAATTGTATTTGATTGTGCTGACATTCAATTTCATTGTGCTGACATTCAATTTCATTGTGCTGTAATTGTATTTGATTGTCCCGTGATTTTTTTGATTGTCCCGTGATTGCCCTGTGATTGCCCTTTGATTGGCCTGTGATCGTCTTTGATTGTCCCGTGATCGGCTTTGATTGTCCCGTGATCGGCTTTGATTGTCCCGTGATCGGCTTTGATTGCCCTGTGATTGCCCTGTGATTGGCCTGTGATCGGCTTTGATTGTGTCGTGATTGGTTTGATTGCCCTGTGATTGGCCTGTGATTGGCCTGTGATTTGCTTTGATTGGCCTGTGATCGGCTTTGATTGTGTCGTGATTGGTTTGATTGCCCTGTGATTGACTTTGATTGTCCCGGGAATTGAGTGCCCTGTGATTGGCCTGCGATTGCCCTGTGATTGCCTTTGATTGTCCTGTGATTGTTTCTGATTGCCTCCGATTCCCCACTCGCCACCACCCCCCTGTCACTATCCAAGTGATCTAAAAACAGTGAAAACTGTCACTTTTTTAGTATCACTAGTGTTAGCAGTTAGGCCAGTTAGCTAGGCCCCTTTGTAAGTGTCAGTTAGTGCTCAGCCCACTGCACCACAGTCACTAATTAGCGTCATCACTGTCGCTAATCAACATTGGTACTATATAGTATCTGTAAGTGATCATTACTGATCGCAGTCAGATCTATTAGGGTCACTAGGATCCACAAAAAAAAAACGCAGTGTTTGCCCGATCAGGACTGATCGTTCGCCTGCACTTGCGTTCAGCCCGCCCCACCGCAGTGACAGAATTTTTTTTCTGATCACTGCAAAAAACACTGTACAATAGCTGTGGCACTGTAAACCTCAGTTTTGATTTATTTTTTTTATCAAAACTCAGTGAGCACAGCTTTCTACCTCTCAAATACTCCCTTTTGCTAGGTAGGTGCTCTTTTTTCTGCGTAGTCTCAGAGGAATACCCCCTAAATTTAGCAGCCCACCATGGCAAGAAAGGGGTATTCCGATGATGAGGTTCTCAGGTACATGGCCCAGTCGGATGAGGACGATTGGGACGCCTCATTCGACGAATCTTCCGGGTCAGAGTTTGAACCTGAATTGAGCAGTGGCTCACTGACCGATAGTGATGACGAGGTTGAGGTCCCGGCTAAAGCCAGGCGTACCACACCCCATGTTGTTGGACCGCAGGTGGCGCAGGATCAGCCTCAAGGGCAGCAGAGTGGTGTTCGTGCTGGTCTGAGATTTCATAGTGGGGCAGGCACCAGCAGCACAACATCTCCTGGACCTAGCTCCAGTACTTCCGTAGACCCTGGTGAAGTGGCGAGCACCAGCATGGAAGTTGAAACTGGTTCGGTGGCACGTGCAGTAAGATCCCAGTCGCAGCCACCAAGAAGACGGGCCCGTACTACCCCTAATTTACCAGAGGTGCTGGCAAACCCAAATTGGCAATCCCCTGATTCCGCCGCACCCGTACTTCCCCCTTTCACCGCCCAGTCTGGAGTCCAGGTGGAGACAGATAATCTAGGATCGGCCCTAGACTTTTTCTATCTGTTCTTCACCCAGGATCTCTTGGACTTAATTGTGGCAGAGACCAACCGTAAGGCCACACAATATATAACCGCCAATCCAGAAAAGTACCTTGCCCAGCCTTTTCGGTGGAAACCAGTCCAAGTTTCCGAAATGAAAATTTTTTTGGGCCTTCTCCTTCACACGGGACTAGTAAAGCAGAATGTGTTGCGGTCTTATTGGTCTACGGACCCAGCACATCATGTTCCCCTGTACTCTGCTGCCATGTCCAGGACACGATTTGAGAACATCCTGAGCTTCCTGCACTTCAATGACAACGAAACCTGTCATCGAAGTGACCACCCTGCTTTTGACCGGCTCCACAAAATTCGACCCCTCATAGACCACCTGTCATCCAGATTTGCAGATGCTTATACCCCTGACCAGGACATCTGCGTAGACGAGTCCCTCATACGCTTTACCGGGCGCCTTCGCATCAAACAGTACATCCCAAACAAGCGCGCCCGGTATGGGGTGAAACTGTATAAGCTCTGTGAAAGGGCCACAGGCTATACATCTTATTTTAGGGTCTATGAGGGAAAAGACTCAAAATTGGAGCCGGTCGGATGCCCTGACTACCTGGGGAGCAGTGGAAAGGTTGTGTGGGACTTGGTGTCACCCTTGTTCCAGAAGGGGTACCATCTTTTTGTGGACAATTATTACACAAGTGTGGCCCTCTTTCAGCACTTAAAAATAGAAAAAATCCGATGCTGTGGCACCGTGCGGCCTAGTCGCCGGGGCTTCCCCCAACGGCTCATTACCACCAAACTTCAACGGGGGCAGAGGGCCGCCTTGTGTGCTGACGACCTGCTCGCGGTGAAATGGAAGGACAAGAGGGAGGTTTACTTCCTGTCCACCATTCACGCAGACACGACAGTTGAAATTCAACGGCGAACTAAGGTCATTGAAAAACCCCTTGTCGTCCACGAGTATAATACTAACATGGGAGGGGTGGACTTCAATGACCAGAGGTTAGCGCCCTATTTAGTTGCCCGAAAAACAAGACGCTGGTATAAAAAAGTGTCTTTTTACCTCATTCAATTGGCAATTTACAACAGCTTTGTTCTCTACAGTAAGGCTGGGAGAACTGGCTCGTTTATTCAATTTAATAAACAGATCGTGATGGAACTCCTGTATCCAGGAGGTGCCGTGGCCCAACCCCAAGATGCAACTAGCCGGCTACATGGAAGGCATTACGCCTATCCAATTCCGACTACCCCAGGTCAACGAATCCGAAGAAAACGCTGTCGTGTCTGCAGCAGGGCTGGAATAAGGCGTGACACCACTGTTTATTGTCCCACCTGTCCTGACCAGCCTGGCCTATGCCTAGGGGAGTGTTTTGAGAGGTACCACGAGCAGGTACACTATTAGAGAATAGGGAACTCCACACACAGCGGTAGGCACACAAGGGTCTCTCAGTGCTATTTCACACTGCTGCGATGCGTTAGGGCAAAATGCCTAGCAAAAGTCACACTTTGCGGTCCCCCCCTACGCCGGAAGTGCTTGACTTAACGCTAGTGCATGCCTACGTTACTGCGTGGCTTCTGTGGCAATATCGATCGGCGCGGAAGTCATGTTAGTCTATGGCGACGCAGTTCATTACTAGGCCGAATGCTACTCTTGTGGTATTGCCTGAAGGTCTGTTTTGGACGATACGGTGCGGCGGGCTCGACCCACCGGATATGTCAATATGCAGTGTGAAACCAAACATCGGGTTTCCAGAGACCCTAATACACAGGGCTGCCAGAAACCTCTCCTTTCACTTGGGACAAATTGCGTAATGTATTTCGCCACAACTCTGTGCGATTTGCACTTCGCACATTGTTCCATGGGGGAGGAGAGGTTTGTCCTCGGGAGGTAAGTTAAAAAAAAACAAAAAACAGGTAAGCAAAGAAGTTAATGTTTGGTTTGCAATGTTAAGTTTTTTATTAAAAAAGTTCAAAGGTTATTAATGTTAATGAAGTAATTGCTTTGCTGCTTGCTTGTTTTTTGGGTTTTTTTTTCTCTTTTTCCATCCAATAACCTTCCAGGTGGACCGAGCGAACGACTAACCAGCTGCAGTACTGATGGTGCATCCTGACAGAACGTTGCGCGTCTGTCAGCTTACACACAAGTCGGTGCATGCAGCGCTGCAGGACGAGATTTCTCCTCCGCAGTCAAAAAGATACGTTTGCCGAGGCATATGGGCCGAGGCGTGGTGTTGGGGATTCATATGCTTTGGCAAACACTTTGTATCAAAAAAGAACTCTGGCAATGATTTGTTCATCCACATCGATCGGTGTGAATGGATAAATCAGGTTTGCCAGGGCATACGAGCTGGTGGGTTTGGATTTTTGGGGCGGCAGCTCCTATGTCCTGGCAGACGCCTTCCCCTCCTTTTTGTATTGTTTTGTCTTTTTTTCTATCCAGACCGACCAATCAGCTGCAGCACTGATGGTGCATCCTGACAGAACATTGCGCGCCTGTCAGCTTACACACAAGTCGGTGCATGTAGCGCTGCAGGACGAGATTTCTCCTCCGCAGTCAAAAAGATACGTTTGCCGAGGCATATGGGCCGAGGAGTGGTGTTGGGGATTCATATGCTTTGGCAAACACTTTGTATCAAAAAAGAACTCTGGCAATGATTTGTTCATCCACATCGATCGGTGTGAATGGATAAATCAGGTTTGCCAGGGCATACGAGCTGGTGGGTTTGGATTTTTGGGGCGGCAGCTCCTATGTCCTGGCAGACGCCTTCCTCCTCTTTTTTTTTTTTCAAAATTTTTTGGCATCCACATTGATTGATTGTTTGACGTTCATTTTTCCTTTCAGCCCACAGTGCATTACCCTTATGCCCAATATAAGGAGTATAGCAGAAACTCCTAATACTGGCCATACATGTAATGATTGCAGAGACCCTAAAATGCCAGGACAGACCCCACGAATGATGCCATTTTGGAAAGAGGACACCCCAAAGTATTCCGTGAGGTGCATGGTGAGTTCATAGAATGTTTTATTTTTTGTCACAAGTTAGCAGAAATTGTGGTTTTGTGTTTTTGTTTTTTTTTTCACAAAATGTCATTTTCCGCTAACTTGTGACAAAAAATAAAATTTTCTATGAACTCACCATGGCCCTCATGGAATACCTTAGCGTGTATTCTTTCCAAAATGGGGTCATTTGTGGGGTTTGTTAACTGTCCTGGCAAGTGGGCGGGGTGCTAAATGTTGAGCACCCCTGTAAAGCCTAAAGGTACTCATTGGACTCTGGGCCCCTTAGCGCAGTTAGGGTGCAAAAAAGTGCCACACATGTGGTATCGCCGTACTCGGGAGAAGTAGTATAATGTGTTTTGGGGTGTATTTTTACACATACCTATGCTGGGTGGGAGAAATACCTCTGTAAATGACAATCTTTTGATTTTTTTACACACAATTGTCCATTTACAGAGTTATTTCTCCCACCCAGCATGGGTATGTGTAAAAATACACCCCAAAACACATTATACTACTTCTCCCGAGTACGGCAATACCACATGTGTGGCACTTTTTTGCACCCTAATTGCGCTAAAGGGCCCAAAGTCCAATGAGTACCTTTAGGATTTCACAGGTCATTTTGCGGAATTTGATTTCCAGACTACTCCTCACGGTTTAGGGCCCCTAAAATGCCAGGGCAGTATAGGAACCCCACAAATGACCCCATTTTAGAAAGAAGACACCCCAAGGTATTCAGTTAGGAGTATGGGGAATTCATAGAAGATTTTATTTTTTTGTCACAAGTTAGCAGAAATTGATTTTAATTGTTTTTTTCCACAAAGTGTCATGTTCCGCTAACTTGTGACAAAAAATAAAATCTTCTATGAACTCACCATACTCCTAACAGAATACCTTGGGGTGTCTTCTTTCTAAAATGGGGTCATTTGTGGGGTTCCTATACTGCCCTGGCATTCTAGGGGCCCTAAACCGTGAGGAGTAGTCTTGAAACCAAATGTCGCAAAATGACCTGTGAAATCCTAAAGGTACTCATTGGACTTTGGGCCCTTTAGCGCAGTTAGGGTGCAAAAAAGTGCCACACATGTGGTATTGCCGTACTCGGGAGAAGTAGTATAATGTGTTTTGTGGTGTATTTTTACACATACCCATGCTGGGTGGGAGAAATACCTCTGTAAATGACAATCTTTTGATTTTTTTACACACGATTGTCCATTTACAGAGTTATTTCTCCCACCCAGCATGGGTATGTGTAAAAATACACCCCAAAACACATTATACTACTTCTCCCGAGTACGGCAATACCACATGTGTGGCACTTTTTTGCACCCTAACTGCGCTAAAGGGCCCAAAGTCCAATGAGTACCTTTAGGATTTCACAGGTCATTTTGCGGAATTTGATTTCCAGACTACTCCTCGCGGTTTAGGGCCCCTAAAATGCCAGGGCAGTATAGGAACCCCACAAATGACCCCATTTTAGAAAGAAGACACCCCAAGGTATTCAGTTAGGAGTATGGGAAGTTCATAGAAGATTTTATTTTTTTGTCACAAGTTAGCGGAAATTGATTTTAATTGTTTTTTCCCACAAAGTGTCATGTTCCGCTAACTTGTGACAAAAAATAAAATCTTCTATGAACTCACCATACTCCTAACGGAATACCTTGGGGTGTCTTCTTTCTAAAATGGGGTCATTTGTGGGGTTCCTATACTGCCCTGGCATTTTAGGGGCCCTAAACCGTGAGGAGTAGTCTGAAAATCAAATTCCGTAGAATGACCTGTGAAATCCTAAAGGTACTCATTGGACTTTGGGCCCTTTACCGCAGTTAGGGTGCAAAAAAGTGCCACACATGTGGTATTGCCGTACTCGGGAGAAGTAGTATAATGTGTTTTGGGGTGTATTTTTACACATACCCATGCTGGGTGGGAGAAATACCTCTGTAAATGACAATCTTTTGATTTTTTTACACGCGATTGTCCATTTACAGAGTTATTTCTCCCACCCAGCATGGGTATGTGTAAAAATACACCCCAAAACACATTATACTACTTCTCCCGAGTACGGCAATACCACATGTGTGGCACTTTTTTGCACCCTAACTGCGCTAAAGGGCCCAAAGTCCAATGAGTACCTTTAGGATTTCACAGGTCATTTTGCGGAATTTGATTTCCAGACTACTCCTCACGGTTTAGGGCCCCTAAAATGCCAGGGCAGTATAGGAACCCCACAAATGACCCCATTTTAGAAAGAAGACACCCCAAGGTATTCAGTTAGGAGTATGGGGAATTCATAGAAGATTTTATTTTTTTGTCACAAGTTAGCGGAAATTGATTTTAATTGTTTTTTTCCACAAAGTGTCATGTTCCGCTAACTTGTGACAAAAAATAAAATCTTCTATGAACTCACCATACTCCTAACGGAATACCTTGGGGTGTCTTCTTTCTAAAATGGGGTTATTTGTGGGGTTCCTATACTGCCCTGGCATTTTAGGGGCCCTAAACCGTGAGGAGTAGTCTTGAAACCAAATGTCGCAAAATGACCTGTGAAATCCTAAAGGTACTCATTGGACTTTGGGCCCTTTAGCGCAGTTAGGGTGCAAAAAAGTGCCACACATGTGGTATCGCCGTACTCGGGAGAAGTAGTATAATGTGTTTTGTGGTGTATTTTTACACATACCCATGCTGGGTGGGAGAAATAACTCTGTAAATGGACAATTGTGTGTAAAAAAAATTAAAAAATTGTCATTTACAGAGATATTTCTCCCACCCAGCATGGGTATGTGTAAAAATACACCCCAAAACACATTATACTACTTCTCCTGAGTACGGCAATACCACATGTGTGGCACTTTTTTGCAGCCTAACTGCGCTAAGGGGTCCAAAGTCCAATGAGCACCTTTAGGCTTTACAGGGGTGCTTACAATTTAGCACCCCCAAAATGTCAGGACAGTTAACACACCCCACAAATGACCCCATTTTGAAAAGTAGACCCTTCAAGGTATTCAGAGAGGGGCATGGTGAGTCCGTGGCAGATTTCATTTTTTTTTGTCGCAAGTTAGAAGAAATGGAAACTTTTTTTTTTTTATTTTTTTGTCACAAAATGTCATTTTCCGCTTACTTGTGACAAAAAATAATATCTTCTATGAACTCACTATGCCTCTCAGTGAATACTTTGGGATGTCTTCTTTCCAAAATGGGGTCATTTGGGGGGTATTTATACTATCCTGGAATTCTAGCCCCTCATGAAACATGACAGGGGGTCAGAAAAGTCATAGATGCTTGAAAATGGGAAAATTCACTTTTTGCACCATAGTTTGTAAACGCTATAACTTTTACCCAAACCAATAAATATACACTGAATGGGGTTTTTTTTATCCAAAACATGTTTGTCCACATTTTTCGCGCTGTATGTATACAGAAATTTTACTTTATTTGAAAAATGTCAGCACAGAAAGTGAAAAAAATCATTTTTTTGCCAAAATTCATGTCTTTTTTGATGAATATAATAAAAAGTAAAAATCGCAGGAGCAATCAAATAGCAGCAAAAGAAAGCTTTATTAGTGACAAGAAAAGGAGGTAAAATTCATTTAGGTGGTAGGTTGTATGAGCGAGCAATAAACCGTGAAAGCTGCAGTGGTCTGAATGGAGAAAAAGGCTCTGGTCCTTAAGGGGCGAAAAGACTGTGGTCCTGAAGTGGTTAAATGTGGCTGTTGAAGTAATGTATTTTTTTAATGTATTTATTATTATAGTTTTTTTTCTTTGTTATTAACATTAATCTATGGCTTCACTCCTTAATGCTGTCTTAGTATTTTATGTTAACTTTGGAGAGGTTGCTGTGAAAGGAAACATGTCTGACTGAAAACTTGACTTACTTGCTAACTTACCTATGGAGTAGCTAAGGTTATCAACATATTTATAAGTGGAAACAATGAAGAGTATACAGCATGTAAAGTATGCAAATTGTCCTGAAGAAGCTTATGCAGGTGTGTGTATGTGGTGTGTAGTGTAGTGTAGTGTAGTGTAGTGTAGTGTAGCGTGTGTGTGTGTGTGTGTGTTTGTGTGTGGTGTGTGTGTGTGTGTGTGTGTGTGTGTAGTGTGTGTGTGTGTGTGTGTGTGTAGTGTGTGTGTGTGTGTGTGTGTGTGTGTGTGTGTGTGTGTGTGTGTGTGTGTGTGTGTGTGTGTGTGTGTGTGTGTGTGTGTGTGTGTGTGTGTGTGTAGTGTGTGTGGTGTGGTGTGTGTGTGTGCGCGTGGTGTGTGTGTGTGCGCGTGGTGTGTGTTTGTGTGTGGTGTGTGTGTGTGTGTGTGTAGTGTGTGTGGTGTGGTGTGTGTGTGCGCGTGGTGTGTGTGTGTGTGTGTGTGTGTGTGTGTGTGTGTGTGTGTGTGTGTGTGTGTGTGTGTGTGTGTGTGTGTGTGTGTGTGTGTGTGTGTGTGTGTGTGTGTGTGTGTGTGTGTGTGTGTGTGTAATTTTTCTATGTATAGTTTTACAAAAATGTGTGCCATTCTCCCAGAATTTTTGCCAATGTGCAAAAGCAAATTTCCCATGCACTTGCAAAGTTCTATTAATTTGTTAAATCACTCAATAAGGTAAGATGTAGTGAGCTTTTGGGTTCCCTAATGCCTACCTCCTGTACAATCTTCTCCACCTTCATCTTCATCACATGGGTCAGTTGCTGGAGAGGATACATTTGCAGAGACCATAAAATATTAAAACGTCAGTGTCATGTCAAACTGATTAAATTTTAAATGTTTTTGAGAAGAAAAATAATGTCTTCACTTGGAAACGTTTTTAGATGATTATGCTTCCATGTTTTCTTTTTATTTCTTTCAGAGACCAGCTATTAACATTGTCTTCTACTTCTTTTGACACCCAGTTAGGCTTTTTTTACACTACATTTCCTGTCTCATTTTGTTAAATTATGCAATATGCTTCTTTCAAATGTTAACTTGCTAAGAACTTTTTTTTTTAAACAATATATTGTTATTGAGAAACGGTATATATATGTGTGTGTGTGTGTGTGTGTGTATGTGGTGTGTGTGTGTGTGTCTGTGTGTGTGTGTGTGTGTGTGTGTGTGTGTGTGTGTGTGTGTGTGTGTGTGTGTGTGTGTGTGGTGTGTGGTGTGTGCGTGCGTGCGTGCGTGCGTGCGTGTGTGGTGTGTGGTGTGTGTGTGTGTGTGTGTGTGTGTGTGTGTGGTGTGTGTGTGTGTGTGTGTGTGTGTCTGAACAGTAGAGCAATACTACATGTCCTATCTTTCTCCAATAACACCACACCACTATTTGTTTTGCAAATTTCCAGCATCTTAACTACTATTAACACCTACTTGCTGTACAGGAGTCCAGAGATGTGCAAAAATAATGTTTAATTCGATTTTTGAGGGTAAATACCATCAAGCATATGTTTTCGTTATTTTTTGTGGTTTTCGAAAATTGGATTTGCAAGCAACACTGCAAGAGTCTTCATAGTCTAAGGCAGTGCTGGACAATCTAAAGGCCATGGGCTGGATTAGGCCCACTCATGCTGTTATTCCGGCCCACCAACAGGCAGCCAGGTTCCTCTCCTTCCACCCTCCCTGCGAGTGGGCGATAATGGGGGAGACTTAAAACTCACCTGACTGCTGTCCATTGTCATGTCTCCATGGCAACAGAATGTCACATGACATGATGTCGGGACGAGCCAGCGTATTACACGTCATGTGACACCCTGTTGCCATGGCAATGTGATCCTGGATGGTGATCAAGTGAGTTTTAAGTCTCCTCCATTACTGCCTGCTCACAACTCTGCATGGAGGGAGGGGGAAGTAGGGGAGAATTTTAGGAATGTGGCCCACGGTACACAGCATGTGGCCCGGGCGCTCAAAGTTTTTCCAGGCCTGCTCTAAAGTTGTAGAGTTTACATTTTGATTAAATGGTAAACTGTGTTCACTCGACAAGCAGTTTAGTCTACAATTAATGGCATTTAAATTTAATTAAAATGTTTAGTCTGAAGTCACTCAAGAAGATAAGGTTTAATCAGCTTTGTGTTCCTTAATGCCTACCTCCTGTGCAATCTTCTCCACCTTCATCTTCATCACAGGGGTCAGTTGCTGGAGGGAGTAAAATTGTAGAAATCATAAAATGTTGCAATATTAATGTAATGTTATATTGATAACTAGCCAACCCGCGTCGTAGCATACGCCGCATCTATCTATCTAATAGAGTATGTGCCTCAACCTTGAAGCAAGAAGAAGTAGGCTTTCCATGAGAAAATGTATGCGTGCTTAAACACCAAGTTTAACCCTAGCAAGTCTGGCTTTGCAAATCCGGCCTAATTGGCTATTCATGAGGCAATGCTCATGCAAATATGCATTTGCTTTCGCATGCCAAACTATGCAGGGTCAAAAAAACAATACTGCAAAGTGCTCTCTCGCTGCCTGGGAACCACAGCGGCACCCCGGAGTGGGAGGCTGGGTGGCGCAGCCGCCCCCCCCCCCCCCACAAGCGTGGCCAGCGCTGGGGAGAGCCGTCCACACCCACCTCCTAATATTAAAAACAGCCACTTACCTTAACGTCCATTGGGTTCTGCTACATGCGCATTAATTTTCTCATGGAAAGCATTTTGTGCAGTTTGTATCCTTTGAAGGCAGGTGGTGGATGGCTTGCTCCGGTGGTGTGAACCCTGGAGTGAGTGCGCCTGTCCTCCCCCCCCCCCCCTCTGGAGTGCTGTATGTGAGCCAGCCCTGAGCTCTAAAGCTCGGGGTGACCCATGCTTCTCTCCTTTCTCGTGTGGTGCCCCCAAATTAATGCGCATGTAGCAGAACGCAATGGACGTTAAGGTAAGTGCCTGTTTTTAATATTGGGAGGTGGGTGCAGACGGCTCTCCCCGGCGCTGGCCACACTTGGGGGGGGTCGTCCACGTCACCCAGCCTCCCCCTCCAGGGTGCCGCTGTGGTTTTCAGGCAGTGAGAGAGCCTGGGACCCTGCGGTCCCCCCAGTTGTATAAAAAGGGGGCATTGGGAATCCTCCCCGTGGCGCTCCTGGAGGCCTGGAGCACACCAAAAACTGCTAGCAGATCCGCAAAATGCTAGCAGATTTTGAAACGCTTTTTCTTATTTTTCTGTAGCATTTCACCTAGCATTTTGCGGTTTTGTAAAGCGTTTTTGGTGTAGTAGATTTCATATATTGTTACAGTAAAGCTGTTACTGAACAGCTTCTGTAACAAAAACGCCTTGCGTTTTTCCTATACTTTACATTGGAGGCAGAAACGCCTCCGCAATCCAAAAAATGCCTCACCTCGGGAGTATGCGTTTCAGCAAAACGCCTCCCGCTCTGGTGTGCACCAGCCCATTGAAATACATTACCCAAGCGTATCCGCAGCCGCAAGTGGATCGCAAAACGCTGCCGAACCGCTCTGGTGTGCACTAAGCCGGATAGTGCTAATGTAGCATGTAGCAGGGTGACTGCTTTGTGGTATTGGTTTGTGCATGCATTTGCATTAGCATTGCCTCATGAATAGCCAATTAGGCCAGATTTGCAATGTCAGACTTGCTAGGGTAAGGCCTCTTTTCCATGGACTGTGAATAGGCAGTGAAATGGCTCTCAAACTCTCACAACTGCTCACTGCTGCCTGGTAACTGCTCGCTGCTGCCTGGTAACTGCTTGCTGCTGCCTGGTAACTGCTTGCTGCTGCCTGGTAACTGCTTGCTGCTGCCTGGTAACTGCTTGCTGCTGCCTGGTATCTGCTCACTGATGCCTGGTAACTGCTTGTTGCTGCCTGGTAACTGCTTGTTGCTGCCTGGTATCTGCTCACTGCTGCCTGGTAACTGCTTGCTGCTGCCTGGTAACTGCTTGTTGCTGCCTGGTATCTGCTCACTGCTGCCTGGTAACTGCTTGCTGCTGCCTGGTAACTGCTCACTGCTGCCTGGTAACTGCTCACTGCTGCCTGGTAACTGCTTGCTGCTGCCTGGTAACTGCTTGTTGCTGCCTGGTATGTGCTCACTGCTGACTGATAACTGCTTGCTGCTGCCTGGTAACTGCTTGTTGCTGCCTGGTATCTGCTCACTGCTGCCTGGTAACTGCTTGCTGAGCACACAGCTCAACAGTCCGTGGAAAAGAGGCCTTAAACTTGGTGTTTGAGCACGCATACATTTTCTCATGCAAAGTACTTCTTCTTCTTGTTTGAAGGTTGAGGCACTTAGTCTATTATATATACAGATAGATATTCCAACCCTTTTGAACACAAACTAAAACATCATCCAAAGTTTGAAATTATTTCTTTTAGGCTTTTTTGCATTTCCGTCAGAGACCTGCTATTGAAAACGTCTGCTTTTACCCAGTTAGCCGATTTTTGTACTCTATATATTTCCTGTCTAATTTTTCTAAATTCTGCATGGTTTCCCCTGAAACTTTGGTATTTCTATTTTGAACTGTTATTAAAAAAAAAACACATCAAGAGTGCACTCTGCATATCCACACTTTTTTTGTTTTGTAAAATTCCAGCATCTTAATTATACTAAGCTTCTACTTGTTTTACAGTGGTCTTCTTCTCTACAGTATATTATTTTCACCATCAGGTCTCTGGTGTTGTTTTAATGTGGCTCAGCCAAGTTTGTCAGGTGTTCAAATTTTAAAGGTAACCTTTATACAATTAACAAACAGTTTAGAGTATGATTGATGGCATAGAAATTCAATTAGAATTCTTTCAGGGACCTGGAAATCGAGTGCTTTATGGCATTTCTGAGACAAGCAAAACTTGGTGATTCCTTAAAATGGCTGTGTACCTTCTAAGTTGCTTCTCTTCATATGATTGAGAAGATGTATAGCTTTCTCTCTTTATGCCCCCCCCTTTTGAAACTGATATTAAAAATAACAATCATACTTAAACTTAAAAAAATGTAATCTTATTAACCACTTGAGGACCACAGTGGTAAACCCCGCTAAAGACCAGGCCAATGTTTACTAAAATGGCCACTGCAGCTTTAAGGCCAAGCTGCAGGACCGCACAACACAGCACATGAGTGATTCCCCCCCCCCCCCCCACCAACAGAGCTCTCTGTTGGTAGGGTCTGATCGCCCCCCAGATGTTTGTTTTTTAAATAAATATTTAGTTGTTTGTTTTTTAAATATTTTAAAATATTTTTTGTAAATTTTTTATTTCCCCCTCCCTCAGTAAGCCAATCATATCGATCGGCTGTGATAGGCTTCAGCCTATCACTGCCAATCGCTCCTGTGTCCCACAGAGGGACAGCCATGTCACATGGCTGTCCCCAGTACAGCGCTGCTGCAGATTGCAGTGCTGTACTATGTAAATAGACAGTGGTGACGCCATGTAACAGTCTCCTGAGCGGCGATCACCGCTCGGAAACTGAAGGCAGGGTGTAGCTTCCGCCCCTTAAGCAGGAGATGCGCGCGCAACCTGCGCGTGATCTCCTGCAGTAGCTGGCCCCAGGACTTGACGCCAATTGGGCTGCCGCCGTGGTCATGCTTATTGGGGTGATGCGGTCGTTAGGTAGTTAAACAATATACAACTTTTATGAATAGATTACATAGTGGTGGAGGTTGATGAGGCGTTTAATTTTAAAAAGGGCACATAACTTACCTAAGAAGTAACTAAGGTTATCAGCACATTTTCTATGCATGTGCAAAGAGCTCTTAATTTTCTATGCCATTTAAAGGGATACTGTAGGGGGGTCAGGGGAAAATGAGTTGAACTTACCCGGGGCTTCTAACGGTCCCCCGCAGACATCCTGTGTTGGCGCAGCCACTCACCGATGCTCCGGCCCCGCCTCCGGTTCACTTCTGGAATTTCAGACTTTAAAGTCTGAAAACCACTGTGCCTGCGTTGCTGTGTCCTGAATCCCGCTGATGTCATCAAGAGCGCACAGCGCAGGCCCAGTATGGTCTGTGTCTGCGCAGTACACTCCTGGTGACATCAGCGGGAGCGAGGACACAGGCGTGCAGGCGCAGTGGTTTTCTGACTTTAAAGTCAGAAATTCCAGAAGTGAACTGGAGGCGGGGTCGGAGCATAGGTGAGTGGCTGCGCCAACACAGGATGTCTGCGGGGGACCATTAGAAGCCCCGGAAAAGTTCAGCTCATTTTCCCCTGACCCCCCTACAGTATCCCTTTAAGAAGATATGTTTCAATCAGGTTTGGGTTCCTTAATGCCATTGCCTACCTCCTGTGCAATCTTCATCACATGGTTCTGCTGCTGGGGGGAATAACATGTTTCTGTATAGGAGGATCGGTTTGAATAGAGTGAAGCCACAAACCAGTAGTCTGCTTCCAAAGTTTTAGTTTCACACTTTATTATATTCAAAAAATATTTTTTCTTCAAAAAGCTAAAAAAGTTTTTTGTAAACCACAATAAAAAATATGTTGTGGTGCAGACATAGAACATCAATGTATTGAGCAGACCATAGACACTGTGTGCTTTGTAGTTCAAACATTGTTTAGTTCAGGTGACGACAGTAGTCCGTTTCGGGTTGTTAACCCTTCATCAGGCTTTCACAAAGCATAGAGAATATCTTTACCAGAGAATATGTATAGTCTAAAAGACCATAAATGAATTTTTTAGTTTAGGAGTATCTGTTCCAACCAGACACAACCCGGCACCTGACTGATGGCTGGCATGGGGAGAATCAGCTGCAAACACAGGAGGGAATAACATAACATAATTTAAAAAATAAAATAATTCCAGGGTAATGTTATTTTTATATTGAGGACAAAATAAAAGTTCTCCAAAAAGATTTAGATTGTTCATTTTAACTTTTTTTTTCATTTACACCAGAGATCTGATTTTGCTAAATTCTGTATTGTTTGCCCTGAAAAGTTGGCATTTCATTATTAAACTGTTAATTGGATAAAAACGTACTGCACTCTCTGCAGTACCACACTTTTTTTTTTATAATGTTCCAACCAAATATAATTCCTGTATTTGTATAGCGCTTTTCTCCTGACTCAAAGCACTTTTAACACTAGAATTACCGAGTTTTCTATTTTCTGTTGCAAAGCCAGAGGTGTTATTCACCCCTGCTGAGATCTTCACAGGTCTTCAGGTTGATTATCTTCAATCTATTGTTGTGCAAACCACCCATTACCTAAGGCCTTGCACATTTCCATTTGTTTACACAAAGTAGCTGTGTGAGACTTGGATGGAAACCTTCAGACATGCCTACCGTATCATATTACGTAGCACTGTACAGAGTATATTGTCTCATCACTAACTGTCCCTCAGAGTGGCTCAAAATCTAGTCCCTGTCATAATCATACAGTATGTCTATGAATGTATCATGTAGTGTATGTATCGTCATCTAGGGCCAATGTTATGGGGAAGCCAATTAACTTATCTGTATGTTTTTGGGATGTGGGAGGAAACCGGAGTGCCCGGAGGAAACCCACGCAGACACAGAACTCTGTTGCCGATTTATGCAGCAAAATGCAATCAGAGGGCAATTGGCACTTTTGGCAGTGTTCCATTGACATGACAAATTGTCAAATAGTCAAGACTGAGGCATAGTGGTGCTCAAATACCCCTTTTTAAAATTCGAGTTTGGTCGAATTCGAATAGTAAATTATTCGAGGTCAGTCGAATATTCGAGTCGAATAATTTTTACTATTCGATTCGACCTCGGACTTCGAGCTCACTATTCGAGTCGGTATTCGAGCTCATTATTCGAGCTGACTATTCGAATTGGCCTTAAATAGCTTCCAACACTTGTTTTAAGGGTGAATGATGCAAGAAACATCTTTTTTTCCAAGTAACAACAGCAAGTGATTATGTGGGGATGTTCCTTTAAAAAAAAAGGTGAAAAGAGAAGTTGTGTCCAGAATTTTGTTCAGTACTGTATATACTTCTTCTTCTTCTTCTTCTTTATCTTCTATCTTCTTCTTCTTCTATATCTTCTTCTTCTATATCTTCTTCTATATCTTCTTATTCTTCTATATTGTCTTCTTCTTCTTCTTCTTCATCTTCTTCTTCTTCATCATCATCTTCTTCATCTTCTTCTTCTTCTTCTTCATCTTCTTCTTCTTCATCTTCTTCATCTTCTTCATCTTCTTCATCTTCTTCTTCTTCTTCATCTTCTTCATCTTCTTCTTCATCTTCTTCATCTTCTTCATCTTCTTCATCTTCTTCTTCTTCATCTTCTTCTTCTTCTTCTTCTTCTTCTTCTTCTTCATCTTCTTCTTCATCTTCTTCTTCTTCTTCTTCTTCATCTTCTTCTTCATCTTCATCTTCTTCTTCTTCTCCTTCATCTTCTTCTTCTTCTCCTTCTTCTTCTTCTTCATCTTCTTCTATATCGTCTTCTTCTTCACTTATTTCTCTTTTCAATTTTTTTTTGAAAGAAATGCAGCTATTTTTGAGCGTAACAAATAGCTGGTGGCGCACGCATGTTTGAAGCGCCATTGTATGTGCTCCCTGGCAGTGGAAACACACAGACAGCAGGAGGTAAATTCAGCAGCAGCAGGAGGAAGATGAGTGTGTGGCAGCAGGCAGTCAATGAGGCAGGCAGCGTGACATAATAGCCCTGGTACCTAGCGGTGATAACAGGGCTGTAAATAAACACAGCAGGCAGGAGGTCCCAGACAGCGGTCGTGCAGCCCACATCGTGTCCAATACACAACTGGGACAACACAGTTTTCAACCCGGGCACCTCAGAAAAATTAAACCTTTTTTTTTTTTTAATGGTTTTTTGGTTTTGTTTGTACAACCAATTACACAGATATATAGCTATTGTTTGACGTAATAGCTGGTGGCAGAGTGGCAGCAGAATGTAATTCTGTGTACCCTGGCAGTGGGAAACACAGACCGACAGCAGCAGCAGCAGGAGGAATGGAGGAGTAATGTGAGCAGCTATTGTTTGACGTAATAGCTGGTGGCAGTGTGGCAGCAGAAGGTAATTCTGTGTACCCTGGCAGTGGGAAACACAGACAGACAGCAGCAGCAGCAGGAGGAATGGAGGAGTAGTGTGAGTGTGGCAGCAGGCAGGCAGCGTGACATAATAGCCCTGGTACCTAGCGGTGATAACAGGGCTGTAAATAAACACAGCAGGCAGGAGGTCCCAGACAGCGGTCGTGCAGCCCACATCGTGTCCAATACACAACTGGGACAACACAGTTTTCAACCCGGGCACCTCAGAAAAATTAAACCTTTTTTTTTTTTTTAATGGTTTTTTGGTTTTGTTTGTACAACCAATTACACAGATATATAGCTATTGTTTGACGTAATAGCTGGTGGCAGAGTGGCAGCAGAATGTAATTCTGTGTACCCTGGCAGTGGGAAACACAGACCGACAGCAGAAGGGCAGTACACAGCAGCCCACTGTAGGTGTAAAATGTGTGGCTGCAGGCGACGTAATAGTCAAACTGAACCAGGCTGGCTTAGTGAGCAGGAGCCAGGAGGTGGTAAAGGGTGGTAAGGCACATTAACGATGGTTCTTAGCCAGTTCATGTCCCCCTCTCGCCGACAACAGGGGCCAGGAACTCGCCTTCCACCCACGCCTGGTTCATCTTGAGAAACGTCAGTCTGTCCACAGACTTGTGAGACAGACGTGAGCGTTTCTCGGTGACCACGCCACCAGCTGCACTGAAGCAGCGCTCGGACAGCACGCTGGAAGGGGGGCAGGACAGCACTTCCAGGGCGTACTGCGCCAGCTCGCTCCAGATCTCCAGGCGCTTGACCCAATACTCCATGGGATCAACAGGGGCATCGCTGTCAAGCCCGCTGTAGGACCCCATGTAGTCAGCCACCATTCGGGTCAGGCGCTGGCTGTGACCGGAGGAGGATGCTGCTGCATGCACCTCCTCTCTAGTCACTGCTGCCGGAGCCTCTACAGTCCTGTAGAGCTCATTGCTGAGAGACAGCAGGTCTGTGGGGCGCTTGCTGCTGGATGCAGGCACCTGCTGCTGCCTCTGTGCTGGCTGGACAGTGGGGGTGGAAGGCTGGGGGAAGGCTTCCTCCAAGCGCTCAACAAGGGCCTGCTGCAAGCTCCTTATTTGTTGCGCTGGGTCTCCTCCTGCAGGCGGCAGGAACTGGCTCAACGTCCCCTTGAGGCGTGGGTCCAACATCATGCTGATCCAGATGTCCTCCCTCTGCTTCATCTGGATCACCCTGGGGTCCTTGCGCAGGCACGCCAGCATGTGCGCTGCCATTGGGAAGAGGCGGGCCACGTCTGCTGGCACATCGACGGCAGTGCTGTCCTCCTCATCCTCCTCCTCTGCCGCCTCATCCTCTCTCCACCCCCGGACCAACTCAGCTGCGCTGTGCTGATCCCCCTCATCAGCAGCAAGGTCAGGGACCTCCACCAAGTCCTCCTCCTCCTCCCCCTCAGAGGTGGACTGTGCAGCTGCTTGCCGCTCCTGCTGGTCCAAGGCTGCCGCTCCCTGTTCCAGCAAAACATCGAGGGCCCTGTTCAGCAGACAAACCAGGGGCACCCACTTGCAGACCATAGCATGGTCCCTGCTCACCATGTTAGTGGCCTGCAGAAAGGGAGCCAGCACTAAGCACACCTGCTGCATGTGCCTCCAGTCATCATCGGGGACGATGGACGGGATGTTGCTGGTCTTGTCCCTTCTCCGAGCGGCGGAAACAGTGGCCAGGGCAAGGTACTGGTTGACAGCGTGCTTCTGTTCAACCAGACGCTCCAACATCGCCAGGGTGGAGTTCCAGCGAGTCGGAACGTCAAGGATCAGCCGATGGCGTGGCAGATCCAGCTCCTTTTGCACGTCTTCCAGGCTCGCACAGGCTGCAGCCGAGCGCCGGAAGTGACGCACAACGTTCCTTGCCATTTCCAGCAGTTCGCCCATCCCCTGGTAGGTGCGCAAGAACTTCTGCACCACCAGGTTCAGCACGTGGGCAAGACAGGGGATGTGGGTCAGGTTTCCCCTGTCTATTGCGGCAACCAGATTGGCCCCATTGTCGGCCACCACCTCTCCGACTCTGAGGCCTCTGGGGGTCAGCCAAATCCTCTCCTGCTCCTGGAGTTTGGCCAACACATGGGTTGCCGTCAGCTTGGTCTTCCCAAGGCTGACCAAGTGCAGCAGCACTTGGCAGTGGCGGGCCTTCACGCTGCTGCTGAGGCGGGGGGTTTGGCCAGGTGTGCCGGAGGATGGCAGAGGATCGGAGGAACCTGCTGCAGTTCCCCTGACCCTGCGGGGGGGCACCACCCACTGTGTTGCTGCTGCTGTGCCCGCTGCTGCTCTCCCATCCTCACCCCCTTCCACCAAGCTGACCCAGTGGACAGTGAAAGACAGGTAGCGGCCTGTCCCGAAGCGGCTGCTCCAGGAGTCCATGGTGACGTGGACCCTTTCACCAACCGCGTGCTCCAGCCCTCGCTCCACATTGGCCATCACAAAGCGGTGCAGTGCAGGAATGGCCTTGCGGGCGAAGAAGTGTCTGCTGGGGAGCTGCCAGTCTGGGGCTGCACAAGCAAGCAGCGCCCGCATGTCGCTCCCCTCCTGCACGAGCGTGTACGGCAGGAGTTGGGAGCACATGGCCCGTGCCAGCAAGCCGTTCAGCTGCCGCACGCGACGGCTGCTGGGAGGCAGAGCCCTAACCACCCCCTGGAAGGACTCGCTCAAAAGGCTCTGGCGTGGCCTTTTGCTGGCACGGGAATCAGCAGACACAGCAGAGGAGGCCACTGAGGACTGGCTGCCAGAACAGGCCTCAGTGTCGGCGGCAGGAGTTGCAGAGGGGGGAGGAGCAGTGCGTTTCCGCACTCCTGCTGGTGCTGCTGGAGGAGCAGGAGGGCGGGTGGCTGCTGTTGCTGCTGCTGCTGCTGCTGCTGAAGGCTGTGCAGTGATGGGTGTGGTGCCACTGCCAGCACCAGATGCCTTCAGCCTCTGGAACTCCTCATGCTGGTGGAAATGTTTCGCAGCAAGGTGGTTGATGAGCGAGCTGGTGCTGAACTTTAAGGGGTCTGCACCTCTGCTCAACTTCCGCTGACAGTGGTTGCAAGTGGCGTACTTGCTGTACACTGTGGGCATGGTGAAAAAACGCCAGATTGGTGACAAAAACGACCCCCTACGGCATGGAACCGCTGCTGCCTGTCTCCCTGTGGTGGTTGGGGGGGGGGCTTGGGTGCGGCTGGTGGTGGTACTGGCAGATGCTGCTGCTGCTGCTGCTGAGCCTGAGACACCAGCAGGCTGTGGGACCTGCCTACTGCTGCCAATGCTTGCAATGATGCGCCTCCTTGCAAGGCCCACAAGCGCATCCTCCTCCTCCTCCTCAGAGCTGCTGAGGACGACATCCCCTGGAGGTGGTGGCACCCAGTCTCTGTCTGTCGCCGTGTCATCATTATCTTCCCCCTCCTGAAACATGTCCTGCTGGGATAATGACCCCCCAAACTCCTCTCCTGATGCATGGATGGGCTGCTTGACTGTCGCCACAGTCTTGCTGTCCAATCCCTCATCCCCCAAAGTGCCCATCAGCATCTCCTCCTCCAAATCGCCAACAACAGCAGACAATACCCTGATGGTGCCTGGGGTAAAAATACTGCTGAGTGACAGGTCGCCAACTTGTGACGGTGAACTGGCCTCCTCCCCAGGCCCTGCTGGGCGGCTGCTGCGAACAGGGGTGGTGGTGGTGGTGGTGAGGGTGGAGGCCTCGGATGCAGAGCTGATGGCGGGCTGCTCATCCTCCGTCATCAGTTGCACCACAGTGTCTGCATCCTTTTCCTCAATGGGACGTTTCCGACCCGGCTGGAGGAAAATCGGAGCAGGTGCTACACGCTTCTGCTGCTGTGTCTCTGCAGCGTGAGTTGCAGATGCTCCTGCTGGGCGGCGCCCAAGGCGTCCACGGCCAGTGGCTATGGGAGGAATGTTAGCCACTGACGCTGCTGCTGCTGCTGCGGAACTGTGCATGGTAGCGCGGCCGCGGCTTGCCACAATGCTGCTCCCTCTCCTCCTGATTCCCTTGCTGCCCTTCCCCTTGCCCAAACCGCGCTGGCTGCCACTTCCAGACATCTTCGATGTTTTGGGCGTAAACACAAAAGTTTTTGAAAAGGGCGGGAGAAAAGTGGGGTACTTTAATGGAGTGGGTTGGTGGGTGAGGTGACTGAGTGAGTGTCCCTAGTACAGTAAGTAAGTAGTAACAGTCAGGAAGTACAACTAGCAGTTACAATAATCAGTAGTAATCACAAGGAAATAGAGTGTGTGTACACTACAGACAGTGAGTGCACGCACGCGCAAACACGCGCAGGAGCTGGCCTATGAACAGAGAGTGAGTGAGTGTCCCTAGTACAGTAAGTAAGTAGTAACAGTCAGGAAGTACAACTAGCAGCAGTTACAATAATCAGTAGTAATCACAAGGAAATAGAGTGTGTGTACACTACAGACAGTGAGTGCACGCACGCGCAAACACACGCAGGAGCTGGCCTATGAACAGAGAGTGAGTGAGTGTCCCTAGTACCGTAAGTAAGTAGTAACAGTCAGGAAGTACAACTAGCAGCAGTTACAATAATCAGTAGTAATCACAAGGAAATAGAGTGTGTGTACACTACAGACAGTGAGTGCACGCACGCGCAAACACGCGCAGGAGCTGGCCTATGAACAGAGAGTGAGTGAGTGTCCCTAGTACCGTAAGTAAGTAGTAACAGTCAGGAAGTACAACTAGCAGCAGTTACAATAATCAGTAGTAATCACAAGGAAATAGAGTGTGTGTACACTACAGACAGTGAGTGCACGCACGCGCAAACACGTGCAGGAGCTGGCCTATGAACAGAGAGTGAGTGAGTGTCCCTAGTACCGTAAGTAAGTAGTAACAGTCAGGAAGTACAACTAGCAGCAGTTACAATAATCAGTAGTAATCACAAGGAAATAGAGTGTGTGTACACTACAGACAGTGAGTGCACGCACGCGCAACTACAATACAAAATACAATCACTAAGTAGTAAAGGGACAGCAGAAATACTGTCTAATACTATCTAATACTGTCTAATACTGTCTAATACTAATGAGAAATAAACTAACAGAGGACAGGAGGACAGCTGCCCACACAGGCAGGCCCTGAGGCCTAAAGCTGTAAGCCTGCAGCAGCTGGCCTGTCTCTATGTAACACAAAAGCTACTAACTAAAATACAATGTCTATCTAACTAACAACAATATAGGTGTGTATAGGAGGTGTATGTGAGCAAAAACGCTAGGTAAATGACCACAATAAAGCTCTTGCTAAGCCAAAGCACAAAGGAGCAACTCTCTCTCTATGCAAGTCTCAGGCAAGGACGGAGAAACGGAACATGGCGGCCGCTATTTATAGGGTAGGGGCTGGCCAGGGTCCCCCTCTGTGATTGGCTGCCGTCAGAGGGCCTGGGAGCCCTCTGATTGGCTCTAAGGACATCAATCTGGGCTATGACGCTATTCGAGCTCGGTATTCGAGCTCGAATAGCGCCGTTTGCTCGAATAGCTCGAATAGTGAATGGGCTATTCGCGTTTACTCGAATAGCCCATTCGAATAGCTGCAGCTATTCGGAGCTTGAATACCGAGCTCGAATAGCTGAAAAAGAGCTCGAATATTCGAGCTACTCGAATATTCGAGCTCTGCTGAGCACCACTACTGAGGCATTCCATTGCCATGGCATTGATGGCAGTATGGCAGATACTGTAATGCAATTAGGCTGGCTTTTCACAACATATGAATGCTGTAGAGGTGGCCAAAAGGTGTGATGCTGTCCTGTCGGAGGGAGAGAGGCTGGCAGAGAACGTGGTCATGAATCTGATGGAGCCATTTTTGGATGATGGGAGAAATGTCACGACGGACAATTTCTTTACTTCACTGTCACTGTCGCACAGACTGCTGCGGCGCAAAACAACGCTATTGGGCACGGTGAATTAAGTCCGGCGTGAACTTCCTCAGCTTGCAAAAGACACTGCACAGCGAGAGGTATTCTCCACTTCAGTGCTTAGACGTGGCAGTGTCTCCTTGACAATTTATGCACCTAAAAAAAACAAGACTGTGTGTGTTCTAAGTTCCATGCACCAAGACGTGACGATCAGTGACGGCAGAAAGAGGAAACCCAACACGATAACAGACTATAACCACATGAAGGTATGTGAATGTGTGTATAATTTTACCATGGCCGTTTCTAGGGCTGTGCGTGCGCCCTGAGCGCTGTTGGGAGGGGGGGCGCTGTGATGGAGGTGGGAGCTGCAGCCGCGGGGAGGGCAGCCCGACCTCTCCCTCCCTTCCTCTCCCAGGCCGCCCTCCGTGCTCCCCCCTCGGACTGCAAAGCAATGGGCAGGGAAGCGCTATACAAAACGACTCACCTCCCTGGTTCCAATCGCTGCTCTCTCGCCGCCAGTCTCCTCTCTGCACAGAGTAGACGCTGATACACACACAGGAAGCAGCGTGTGTATCAGCGTCTATGCAGAGAGAAGACTGGCGGTGAGTGAGTAGCGATTGGAACCAGGGAGGTGAGTAGTTTTGTATAGCGCTTCCCTGCCCATTGCTTTGCAGTCTGAGGGGGGAGCACGGAGGGCAGCTGGGGAGAGGAAGGGAGGGAGAGGTTGGGCTGCCCTCCCCGCAGCTGCGGCTCCCCCCTCCATCATGGGGGGCACCTACCTAACCTATACTGGGGGGCGCCTACATATCTAACCTATCCTGGGGGGCACCTACCTATCTAACCTGGGGGGCAGCTACCTAATCTAACCTATACTGAGGGGGCAGCTACCTAATCTAACCTATACTGGGGGGCACCTACCTATCTAACCTATACTGGGGGGCACCTACCTATCTAACCTATACTGGGGGGGCAGCTACCTATCTAACCTATAGTGGGAACATTAACTTATCTAACCTGTATTGGGGGCACCTACCTACCTACCTAGCTAGCCTATACAGGTGACAACTATACTGGCTACCTATATTGGAGGCACCTACCTAACTAACCTATACTGGGGGCATCTACCTATCTAACCTATGCTGGGGGCAACTATTCTGACTACCTATATTAGAGGAACCCACCTAGCTAACCAGTACTGGGGGCACCTACCTATCTAACTTATACCGGGGGCGCCTGCCTATCTAACCTATACTGGGGGCAACTGTACTGGCTACCTATACTGGAGGCACCTACCTGACTAACCTATACCGGAGGCAACTATACTGGCTCACCTATGCCTGGCTACCTATACTGGGGGGACCTATAGCTGGCTACCTATACTGGGGTACCTATTCTGGGCTACCTATACTGGGGGAATCTATACTGAGTGCAACTAGACCTGGCTAACCTATACTGCGGGCACCCATACCTTGCTTTGGGGGGGCGCAATTTTTACACCCTCGCCCTGGGTGCATTTTAGCCTAGAAACTGCACTGTATTTTACACCAGTGCTCAGGGGCGTTGCTAGCGCTATTTTGGGGGGCCCTAGCGGACACCGCTGATATGCGGAAGTGACATCACTTCTGCATATTTGCGCCCGGCGCCCACTCTAACTGGTGAGGTCGCTGCTGGCTGCGAGGTGAGGGGCGCCTGTCACTCACTACCTAACGGGGGTCCCTGTCACTCACTATCTAACCTGGGGTGCCAGTAATCAGAGACAATGCCCTGAAATAGATTAATTTCAATTATGCAACACCTTCGATTTGATGACAAGGACACGCGGGAAGAACGGCCCCGCTGTCACGCACACCCCCCCCCCCCCGGCCGCCGCAGCTGTTCCCGCTGCCAGCCAGCCAGCAGCGTCAGACCTCGATCAGCCGGCGACCAGTTAGAGTGGGCGCAAGGACCTACCTAACGGACACCGCTGATATGCGGAAGTGACGTCACTCACTACCTAACGGGGGTCCCTGTCACTCACTATCTAACCTGGGTTCCCTGCTGTCACTCACTATCTAACGGGGGTCCCTGCTGTCACTCACTACCTAACTGGGGGTCCCTGCTGTCACTCACCAGCAGCATCAGACCTCGATCAGCGGGTGACCCGACCAGTTAGAGCGGGTGCCAGGCGCAAATATGCGGAAGTGATGTCACTTCCGCATATCAGCGGTGTCCGCTAGGTAGGTCCTAGCACCCACTCTAACTGGTCGCCGGCTGATCGAGGTCTGACGCTGCTGGCTGGGCGGGGGGGGGGGGGGGGGGAGGGGAACGGGGGGGGGGGGGTGCCGCACAGGTGCCCTGATCTCCAAGGACCCAAGGAACGCCCCTGCCAGTGCTACAATGTTTTCTGATGTGTACTATACAGGCCTATAGAAAAAAAGCACATATACTCATGTCTCTCTCTCTCTCTGCTTTTACAGTGTGGTGTAGACGTGTTGGACCAAATGGCACAGATGTATTCCGTAAGAGCAGCAACACGCAGGTGGCCAGTAGCAGTTTTTTACAATATGCTGGACCTGGCGGTGGTGAATGCCTACATTTTGTACAAGGCATGTACAGGGTGGACAGGCAAAAGAAGATTGTTTCTGAGTCTTCTAGCTAAGGAACTCCGTTGCCGATTCATGCAGCACAAGGAAATATTGGCACAAAGGCGGGCTGCTGAAGCTGTTGCAGCTGCTGTGCCAGGGACTGTACAGACAACACAGCAGATACCAGGCAGCAGTGAGCAGATACCAAACAGCAGTAAGCAGATACCAGGCAGCAGTAAGCAGGTACCAGGCAGCCGTGAGCAGATACCAGGCAGCAGTAAACAGATACCAGGCAGCAGTGAGCAGATACCAGGCAGCAGTGAGCAGATATCAGGCAGCAGCGAGCAGTTACCAGGCAGCAGTGATCAGTTATTAGGCAGCAACAAGCAGTTACCAGGCAGCAGTGAGCAGTTACCAGGCAGCAGTGAGCAGTTACCAGGCAGCAGTGAGCAGTTATTAGGCAGCAACAAGCATTTACCAGGCAGCAGTGAGCAGTTACCAGGCAGCAGTGAGCAGTTACCAGGCAGCAGTGAGCAGTTACCAGGCAGCAGTGAGCAGTTACCAGGCAGCAGTGAGCAGATATCAGGCAGCAGCGAGCAGTTACCAGGCAGCAGTGATCAGTTATTAGGCAGCAACAAGCAGTTACCAGGCAGCAGTGAGCAGTTACCAGGCAGCAGTGAGCAGTTACCAGGCAGCAGTGATCAGTTATTAGGCAGCAACAAGCATTTACCAGGCAGCAGTGAGCAGTTACCAGGCAGCAGTGAGCAGTTACCAGGCAGCAGTGAGCAGATATCAGGCAGCAGTGAGCAGTTACCAGGCAGCAGTGATCAGTTATTAGGAAGCAACAAGCAGTTACCAGGCAGCAGTGAGCAGTTACCAGGCAGCAGTGATCAGTTATTAGGCAGCAACAAGCATTTACCAGGCAGCAGTGAGCAGTTACCAGGCAGCAGTGAGCAGTTACCAGGCAGCAGTGAGCAGATATCAGGCAGCAGTGAGCAGTTACCAGGCAGCAGTGATCAGTTATTAGGAAGCAACAAGCAGTTACCAGGCAGCAGTGAGCAGTTACCATGCAGCAGTGAGCAGTTACCAGGCAGCAGTGAGCAGTTACCAGGCAGCAGTGGGCAGTTACCAGGCAGCAGTGGGCAGTTACCAGGCAGCAGTGATCAGTTATTAGGAAGCAACAAGCAGTTACCAGGCAGCAGTGAGCAATTACCAGGCAGCAGTGAGCAGTTACCAGGCAGCAGTGAGCAGTTACCAGGCAGAAACAAGCAGTTACCAGGCAGCAACAAGCAGTTACCAGGCAGCAGTGATCAGTTATTAGGCAGCAACAAGCAGTTACCAGGCAGCAGTGAGCAGTTACCAGGCAGGAACAAGCATTTACCAGGCTGCAGTGATCAGTTACCAGGCAGCAGCGAGCAGTTGCCAGGCATCAGCAAGCAGATACCAGGCAGCAGGGATCAGTTATTAGGCAGCAACAAGCATTTACCAGGCAGCAGTGAGTGTCTGTGCACACTGGAGCAATGAGGTTTTGTAAAAAAAAAACCATAGCATTACATTGGGAAGAGCTTTTAGAGGTTTCCAAGGACATAATTCTCTGGTTGTGGGGGATGGGAGGTGGGCAAATACAGTAACTAGACCCAAGGTGATTTAGTTCAAGTAAACAAATGGAAATGTGCTTGTTTTCAGAACAAAAGAAAGAGAACAATGGAGTTGATAGCATGTTAAAAAACTCAGCAGGGGTGCTAGTAGGTGTGAGCTCCAGGGAATTTATGCAAATCTGCGCAGAAATGGTAAATCTAGTGTTAAGGCAGCCACAAGAGTGCACTCAGTAGGCAGCAGCATTAGGGAGTCTTGCCCAAGAAACTCCTTACTGAGTACTGGTGCAGCTTGCTGAAAAGGAAGAGCTAAGATTTGAACCCAGGCCTCCTGCAGAGGCACAGCCCTTAACCAGTGTTTTTTTTTTTTAATATACTAGGAGCCCTGGTGCAAAATGGCTTCAATTATAACGGAAATGCATTTTATAATGTATCTATTATTTCTACATTAAGTTTCATTATAATTGTTTTAGTCATCTAGCATATATCTATGGCTTTTGCTTCTAGTTTCTGCACTTGTTTATGCTTTCCTAACATTGTATGTTCAAAAATATGGGGCTTTTTAAACTTTTGGAGAGGTTGCTGTGAAAGAAAATATGTCAAACTGAAAACCTGACATTTGCTAACTTACCTAAAATGCAGCTAAGGTAGGTTGTCAGCATGTGTGCAAGTGAGTAGGAATTCACAATGTCCGTATCCTGAAGAAGATTGAAATGGTGTGTGTGTGTGTGGTGTGTGTGGGGTGTGTGTGGTGTGTGTGGTGTGTGTGGTGTGTGTGGTGTGTGTGGTGTGTGTGGTGTGTGTGGTGTGTGTGGTGTGTGTGGTGTGTGTGGTGTGTGTGGTGTGTGTGGGTGAGCCACTTAATTAGATAAGGTTTAATCAGCTGTGGGGTCCCTAATGCCTACCTCCTGTACAATCTTCTCCACCTTCATCTTCATCACAGGGGTTGGTTGCTGGAAGGGATAAAGTTGCCGAGATCATAAACTAATAAAACTTCGGTTCATGAAAGGCAAATACAAATTTCCTCAAATATTTGCGAAGCGGCTGTTTGCAGCGGACTCCATAGACTTATATGCCAACTTTAACGGTTAAAAGCAAAGCCCCCTTATATGCTAGAAACACCAAATGTGCAGGGTATCACTAAGGGGTATCATCAGGGTATCAGCTAGAAACACCCAATTTGCAGCAAAGCCCATCATGAAATTCATTACTTTCTTTTGATACATGTAAATTTACACTGCCGTTAGGTTTGCTACATTATCTGTCATTTACCACATTCATTTAAATGTATACTTTTTTCCTATGAAACGTTACAATCGTTTTTTTAAAAAAAACTATAAGGCCTTTTTGAATGTTTTTTTTTCTTCTTGTACCCACTGTCTCTATGCACATACCCTGCAAATTTGGTGTTTCTAGCATATAGGGGGGCTTTATTATTAACTGCTACAGTCGGCGGCCACTCGATTGCCATTAAATTTGATGGAAAAAATGCGAACAAAAGAAATTTTCAAATAAAAATTGTGTTCAACGTGAATGGCAAACAGACCAATGTTTGCAGAATACTGCCGGCCGGCGAACTGTATTACCAAAACTTTGTTTTTTGCTTTTTATTGATACTTAAATATAAAAAGTGAAACAGTAGAGCAATATTACAGGTTCGCTCTCTCTCCAACAATGCCACTTTTTGTGTAGCAAAATTCCAGCATCTTAACTATTCTTAACACCTACTTGCTGTACATGAGTCTTCATAATCTAAGTTATAGTGCTCTGTCTTTGTTTTATGTAGTTCATCCAACGTTGCAGAGTTTACTTTTTAATCAAATGGTAAACTGAACTGAGTGCACTTGACAAGCAATTTAGCTTACAATTGATGACATAGAACTTTAGTTTAGTTTTTAGTCTCAAGTCACTCAAGAAGATAAGGTTTAAGGGCTGGTGCACACCAAAACCCGCTAGCAGATCCGCAAAATGCTAGCAGATTTTTAAACGCTTTTTTTTATTTTTCTATGGCGTTTTGCTAGCGTTTTGCGGATTGCTGCTGCGGTTTTCAGTATAGTAGATTTCATATATTGTTACAGTAAAGCTGTTACTGAACAGCTTCTGTAACAAAACCGCCTGCAAAACCGCTCTGAACAGGCATTTTTCAGAGCGGTTTGCGTTTTTCCTATACTTAACATTGAGGCAGAAACGCATCCGAAATCCAAAAAATGCCTCACCCAGGCATTTTTCGTTTCTGCAAAACGCCTGCCGCTCTGGTGTGCACCACCCCATTGAGATACATTGACCAAGCAGATCCGCAGCCGCAAGCGGATCTGAAAACGCCCAAAAAGCCGCTCGGTGTGCACCAGCCCTCAAAGAGCTTTGGGTTCCTTAATGCCTACCTCCTGTACAGTCTTCTCCATCTTCATCTTCATCACAGGGATCAATTGCTGGAGGGAGAAAAATTGTAGGAATCATAAAATGTTGCAAGTGTAACGTAATATTATATAGATAATATGTCAACCCTTTTGAACACAAACTAAAACTTCACCTAAAGTTTAAAATGATTACTTTTAGGCTTGTTTTGCATTTTCATCAGAGACCTGCTATTAAAAATGTCTTCAATTTTTGTGTTTATCCAGTTAGCCGATTTTTGCACACTATACCTTTCCTGTCTAATTTAATAATTAAATAATATTTTTAATAAAAAAAAATACTGCAGCAAGAGTTCACTCTCTACATTGCTACACTGTTTTTTTTGTAAAGTTCCAGCATCTTAATTATACTAAGCATCTACTTGTTGTAAAGTAGTCTTCTTGTCTACAGTATCTACATTATTTTGACTACAGTATCTTCTTGTCCCCAGCAGGTCTCTGGTGTTGTTTTAATGTGGCCCAGCCAAATTTGTAAAGTGTTCACATTTTATTCAAATGGTAAACTAAGTGCACTCAACAAGCAGTTTAGAGTACATCTGATTGCCTTAAATTACAATTTGAATTTTTACCTTTTGTTGCTTTCAGTGACCTGGAAATTGAGTGTTTTGTTGTATTTCTGAAACTTGCAAAACTTGGTGATTTTTTAAAATAGCTGTGATCCTCCTAAGTTTTTTCTCTTTATGTGATTGAAAAGATGTATAGCTTTCTCCCTTTGTGTTCCCCATTTAAAATAACTAAAATAATCATATTTTAACTTAGTTCTAAAAAATGCCATCTTTCATATTAGACGATGTAGAACTTTTATAAATATATTATCTGGTGGAGCAAGTTGATGAGATTTTTACATTTAAAAAAGGGCACATAGCTTACTAAAGAAGTAATTAAGTCTAGCAGCACATTTTCTATGCGTTAAAAAGGTACTCAATTTGCTATGTCATTTAAGAAGATATGGTTCAATCAGCTTTTGGTTCCTTAATGCTGGGTACACACTATGAGATTTTCTGGTCGATTTACAGTCAGATCGATTATTTCCAACATGTTCGATTTGCTTTCCGATCGATTTCAGAGCATTTTCCGATCGATTTCCTATTAAAGTGGGCGGAAATCGATCGGAAAATGCTCGGAAATCGATCGAAAGGCAAATCGGACATGTTGGAAATAATCGATCTGACAGTAAATCGACCAGAAAATCTCATAGTGTGTACCCAGCATAATGCCTACCTCCTGTACAATCTTCTCCACCTTCATCTTCATCACAGGGGTCTGAGGCTGGAGGGAATAAAATAACAGAAATATTCAAATATTATAATTCCAGTGTAATGTTATTTTGAGATGTTTTAAAATGTTTTGAGAACAAAATAAAAGGTCTTCAAAAAGATTTAGATTATGAATTTTATTTTTTCTTTTATTTACACCAGAGACCTGCTTTTGAAATTGTCTTCTACTTTTGCTTTTACTTAGTTAGGTCATATTAGCACTGTATATTTCTGTCTATTTTTGGTAAATTCTGCATTGTTTGCCTTGGAACTAGTGTTGGGCGAACAGTGTTGCTGTACTATGTAAATAGACAGTGGTTACGCCATGTAACAGTCTCCTGAGCGGCGATCGGCGCTCGGAAACTGAAGGCAGGGTGTAGCTTCCGCCCCTTAAGCAGGAGATGCGCGCACAACCTGCGCCTGATCTCCTGTAGTAGCTGGCCCCAGGACTTGACGCCAGTTGGGCTGCCGCCGTGGTCACGCTTATTGGGGTGATGCGGTCGTTAGGTAGTTAAACAATATACAACTTTTATGAATAGATTACATAGTGGTGGAGGTTGATGAGGCTTTTAATTTTAAAAAGGGCACATAACTTACCTAAGAAGTAACTAAGGTTATCAGCACATTTTCTATGCATGTGCAAAGTGCTCTTAATTTTCTATGCCATTTAAAGGGATACTGTAGGGGGGTCAGAGGAAAATGAGTTGAACTTACCCGGGGCTTCTAACGGTCCCCCGCAGACATCCTGTGTTGGCGCAGCCACTCACCGATGCTCCGACCCCGCCTCCGGTTCACTTCTGAAATTTCAGACTTTAAAGTCTGAAAACCACTGTGCCTGCGTTGCTGTGTCCTGAATCCCGCTGATGTCATCAAGAGCGCACAGCGCAGGCCCAGTATGGTCTGTGTCTGCGCAGTACACTCCTGGTGACATCAGCGGGAGCGAGGACACGGGCGTGCAGGCGCAGTGGTTTTCTGACTTTAAAGTCAGAAGTTCCAGAAGTGAATTGGAGCATAGGTTAGTGGCTGCGCCAACACAGGATGTCTGCGGGGGACCATTAGAAGCCCCGGAAAAGTTCAGCTCATTTTCCCCCGACCCCCAACAGTATCCCTTTAAGAAGATATCTTTCAATCAGGTTTGGGTTCCTTAATGCCATTGCCTACCTCCTGTGCAATCTTCATCACATGGTTCTGCTGCTGGGGGGAATAACATGTTTCTGTATAGGAGGATCGGTTTGAATAGAGTGAAGCCACAAACCAGTAATCTGCTTCCAAAGTTTTAGTTTCACACTTTATTATATTCAAAAAATATTTTTTCTTCAAAAAGCTAAAAAAGTTTTTTGTAAACCGCAATAAAAAATATTTTGTGGTGCAGACATAGAACATCAATGTATTGAGCAGATCATAGACACTGTGTGCTTTGTAGTTCAAACATTTTTTAGTTCAGGTGACGACAGTAGTCCGTTTCGGGTTGTTAACCCTTCATCAGGCTTTCACAAAGCATAGAGAATATCTTTACCAGAGAATATGTATAGTCTAAAAGACCATAAATGAATTTTTTAGTTTAGGAGTATCTGTTCCAACCAGACACAACCCGGCACCTGACTGATGGCTGGCATGGGGAGAATCAGCTGCAAACACAGGAGGGAATAACATAACATAATTTAAAAAATAAAATAATTCCAGAGTAATG
Source organism: Hyperolius riggenbachi (assembly GCF_040937935.1). NCBI lineage: Eukaryota > Metazoa > Chordata > Amphibia > Anura > Hyperoliidae > Hyperolius > Hyperolius riggenbachi. Next base: position 48,996,839 of record NC_090648.1, read on the forward strand.
TTATTTTTATATTGTTTAAATCATTTTGAGGACAAAATAAAAGTTCTCCAAAAAGATTTAGATTGTTCATTTTAACTTTTTTTTTCATTTACGCCAGAGATCTGATTTTGCTAAATTCTGTATTGTTTGCCCTGAAAAGTTGGCATTTCATTATTAAACTGTCAATTGGATAAAAACTTACTGCACTCTCTGCAGTACCACACTTTTTTTTATAACGTTCCAACCAAATATAATTCCTGTATTTGTATAGCGCTTTTCTCCTGACTCAAAGCACTTTTAAGGCAGCCACAAGAGTGCACTCAGTAGGCAGCAGCATTAGGGAGTCTTGCCCAAGAAACTCCTTACTGAGTACTGGTGCAGCTTGCTGAAAAGGAAGAGCTAAGATTTGAACCCAGGCCTCCTGCAGAGGCACAGCCCTTAACCAGTGTTTTTTTGTTTAATATACTAGGAGCCCTGGTGCAAAGTGGCTTCAATTATAACGGAAATGCATTTTATAATGTATCTATTATTTCTACATTAAGTCTCATTATAATTGTTTTAGTCATCTAGCATATATCTATGGCTTTTGCTTCTAGTTTCTGCACTTGTTTATCCTTTCCTAACATTGTATGTTCAAAAATATGGTGCTTTTTAAACTTTTGGAGAGGTTGCTGTGAAAGAAAATATGTCAAACTGAAACCTGACATTTGCTAACTTACCTAAAATGCAGCTTAGGTAGGTTGTCAGCATGTGTGCAATTGAGTAGGAATTCGCAATGTCCGTATCCTGAAGAAGATTGAAATGGTGTGTGTGTGTGTGTGTGTGTGTGTGGTGTGTGTGTGTGTGTGTGTGTGGTGTGTGTGTGTGTGTGTGTGGTGTGTGGTGTGTGGTGTGTGGTGTG